>NC_141693.1:1523696262-1523926262 GCF_964263255.1 Lissotriton vulgaris | reverse complement strand
GTTTAAATCAAGATATATATCTGTAACAGCGCTCCGGGCAGCGATCCGGTTAGCGAACTTTTCGCGTATCGGAACTTTGCGATGCGAAGCTGATTGGCCCTCCGGTGTCTGTCAACATTCTAAACAGTCCGGAGCGGCCGCCATCTTGTCTCTCGGTAGGATCGAGAGACAAGAGGAGGCCAAAACAAAGGGGGAAATGAAGGAAAGGGGGCAAGGTAGACCCCTTCTGACCCCCTAGGATTGATGAGGGGGATATTATAGAGCCACGCGGGGCCCCAAAAAAAAAAAGTTCCGATTTTTTCGCCGTAGAGACGCGTCTTGGTAAGCGAACCGGGCAGCTAACCGGGAAGCTAACCGGCAGTGTAACGGGAGTCTGAGGAGTAGCTGATTGGCTGTCAACATTGTAAACAGTCCGGAGCGGCTGCCATCTTGTCTCTCGGTAGGATCGAGAGACAAGAGGAGACCAAAACAAAGGGGGAAATGAAGGAAAGAGGGCAAGGTAGACCCCTTCTGACCCCCTAGGATTGATGAGGGGGATATTATAGAGCCACGCGGGGCCCCAAAAAAAAAAAGTTCCGATTTTTTCGCCGTAGAGACGCGTCTTGGTACGCGAACCGGGCAGCTAACCAGACAGCTAACCGGGAAGCTAACCGGCAGTGTAACGGGAGTCTGAGGAGTAGCTGATTGGCTGTCAACATTGTAAACAGTCCGGAGCGGCCGCCATCTTGTCTCTCGGTAGGATCGAGAGACAAGAGGTGGAAAAAAAAAAGGTGTAAATGAATGAAAGGGGTAAGGCAGACCCCTCGTGAACCCCTAGGATTGATGAGGGGGCTATTAAAGTTCCCTGCGGGGCAAAAGAAGAAAAAAAATTGCGATTTTTCGCGGTAAAGGTGCTTCCTGGTACGTTAACCAGGCAGCTAACCGGCAGCGTAACGGGAGTCCGACATATTGTGTTTTTTGAACGTTTGTGATATGTGCACGTGTGGATTTTGTCTAATTAAGGTTAAAAAAATATATATATATCTTTAAGCGTGTTCTGGCGCGCTTACGTTTTGGGTTTGGTTTGCGCTGCAGAGACGATACGTCACGGTTATGCGATGCATCATGAGGCGTCTCACGGGCTACGTGATACGTCACTTAATAAAGAATATATTTTACAGCTATAGATATTAGCTTTTAAAAAACCAATGAAATTCACAGAAAAAACCATAGGTTATAGACCATATATAGTTAGGAATTTGCATTTACAAAACCTTGAAAATTCACTGAAAAAACCATAGGTTATAGACCATATATAGTTAGGGATTAGCATTTAAAAAACCTTATTTTATTTGCACAAAACCATTGAAATTCCATATATAGTTAGTTGCACTAACTATATATCGCGGACCCGCAATCCACTGCTAATGATGTCACATATTACATCATTCATGACATGGTCAGTGACACCACTGATGACATCACTGATGACATCTCAAATGACATCACTGATGACATCACTGATGACATCTCAAATGACATCACTGATGACATCACTGACATCTCATTTGACATTACTGATTACATCACTGATGATATCATTTATGTGATAATACATCTTCAGACTCTAATACAACCTTAGATACACTCAGTGTAAACAGGCACTTACAGACTGTCACACATCCATGGAGTTACTCACACACCTAGTCAGTCATGCAAAGAATCAATCACATCTCCATTTCCTCAACTATACAGTTATACACACCTTACTTATTCAAACATATAGTAACACATATTTACTCTCTTATACAATCCTTGATACAAGTTCACAATGATTCATACAGCCACTCACACATTCACTGGCTCTTATGTTCAGTTATTTATATATGTCAACTCTCACATGGAGTGTGTTTTACATATGTACTTACTTTGACATGTAGCACTGAGATATCCATTCACTCACCAATATACTCATGCACACAGTCAACTGTCCATACAGCTGTTTCTACATGCACTTTTGAACCCATACACCTAGGGAATCAACTGCTCACACATCTATGCACAGAGTTATACACCTCCCAACCACCCACACACATACTCAGTCTCCCATACAAATACTTGGGCAACCATTCAATAACCCATATAGTTACTGATATAGCTACTGATTTAAACATGCAGCAGTTTACAGAACAACATAAATAATGATTGCCAAATTAAGACACTTTAATCACTAACCCATACACTCAGTGAGACACATTTAATCATTCTCTCATACAGTCAGTCATGCACCTACTAAATCCTTCATCCAGACACTTGTACATCCACTCATTCTTCAATATGTAAGACATATTTTAACTTTACAGAAACATACAGTCACTGGGTGTTGTCATCAGTGATGTCATTTGAGATGTCATCAGTGATGTCATCAGTGATGTCACTGACCATGTCATGAATGATGTAATATGTGACATCATTAGCAGTGGATTGCGGGTCCGCGATATATAGTTAGTGCAACTAACTATATATGGAATTTCAATGGTTTTGTGCAAATAAAATAAGGTTTTGTAAATGCTAATTCCTAACTATATATGGTCTATAACCTATGGTTTTTTCTGTGAATATATATATACACACACATTACCTACCTGCGATAGCCAGTAGGTATATATAGTTAGGACCTAGCTACCATAGGAAATCCGCGACATTCTATTGGGAATAACTTTGGCGCCGGTTGAGGAATTTGCGTGTAATTTTCCAAAATTTAGGCCAGCTTCGCTCCTTCCCTGGAAGTTTTGGGGGGGAATTTGTCATGCGGGGGCCGAGAAAAAAGGGGGTCCCAAAACGTGTTTTCCCCATGTTAATTTCCATAGGACGATTAGACACGGCTACAGCCCGAACGGCTGAACGGAATTACACCAAACTTGGCAAAATTGTAGGGACTGGTACGCAGAAGTGCCTTTTCTATATTTGGTGAAAATTGCTAACCTCGAAGTGTTGGCATTCATCTTCTGCTAGGTAGACCGAGGCACAAAAGAAGCAGAAAAACAAACGTGTAGAATGCAAAAAGGGGGCAGGGTAGAAACAACCCCCTAGGGCTGCTCAGGTGGTCGCACAAGGATATTAACATATTTAAACGTTATCCGCTAATAGAATTAGCATTTAAAAAACCTTGCGAATTCACTGAAAAAACCATAGGTTTCAGGCCTTCTATAGTTAGGAATTAGAAGTAAAGAAGTGGAGGGAGATACTTTCAAGGTTGATGTATATCATTAGATTCCTAGATAAACAACATTTGGCTTTACGGGGTCATCGAGAAGGAATTCATTGCAAGACTGATGATGAACCTGAATCAACAGGAAATGGTGGAAATTCCCTGGAATGAGTTAATTTGTTGACGAAATACGAACCAGTGCTACGAGAGCATACTGTAAGAATTAAGCTGGGGAAAAAGTATGCTAAATCCAATATGTCGCCTACTATTCAGAATGAGTTTATAGAAATTTTGGGAGAAAAAGTAAGAAGCAAAGTTATCGAGCTAGTGAAAGAAGCAAAGTATTTTTCTATGATATTCAACAGCACCCCTGATATGTCTCATAACGATCAGACAAGCCAAGTTTTACGCTAAGTTAAGGTCAATGGAAATAAAGTGATGGTTGTGGAATCATTTGTCGATTTCATTGAAACAAAAAGGTAAAACCGCTGAGAATATTTCAACTATGATTATGCAGAATTTAGAAAGCAATGGAATTGATATTCAAAACTGTAGAGGACAAGCATATGATAATGCTGCTGCGAGGGCTGTTCAACATACTGGCGTTCAAAGACGCATCTGGGAAATTAATGGAAAAGCAGAATGTGTCGCATGTACAAATCACTCGCTGAATTTGGCAGGTTTACCTGCAGCTTCTGTTGCTGTGAATTCTGTTACCTTTTTTGGAACTGTGGAGCATTTGTTCGTGTTTTTTTTCTTCCTTGACCCATCGCTGGGATATTCTGACTTCATTCACTGGTCAAAGTGTCAAGTGTGTACTAGAAACTCGGTGGAGTGAACGCGGGAGATGCTGTGAGTGTTGTAAAAAAGAATAACTCAAAAATCTTAAGTGCTCTAGAACGTTTGACTGGTGAAGAAGTGGTAGGTGTCCTTTAATATAGACTGGATCTGTGGGTGCGGGTCTATATTTTTTCTCAATTCTAGGGTTCAATATTCTAGTGCGCACAGTGTAAATAGTTCTGGAGCATGTTTGATTACCCCTTTAATCATAGGAAGAATTTGAGCAGACCGCTGAGACTGTTTAAAGGTATCAAAGAGAATATCTTCCTCAATGTCATCTGAATGCATAGAGACTCCTTGGTATACAGCAGCTCTGTTTAACAGATGACCAAAACCAATGGTATCTTCTGGAGGGGAAGATTTTGATGTGCATGATTGTGGCTCAGGAATGTCAGGCACGTTTTGGGGGTTTGTAAAGTCCCACAGACACATTTTTTGGAAAGTTCCATGCACCCTCCTCTACAGGGTATGAACCAGGTTCTTCTATATCGTCCCCTCCACCCAAATCATATTTATCATCATTCTGCTGAGGCAAATGTGATGATAATGGAGAATGGACAGGAGAGATTTGAGGTGATGTGTGAGGAGAAACAGGAGAAGAGGGAGGTATAGGAGAGGAAGTGTGCATAGGAGAGGTTGCACAGTCCTTTTTCTGCATTGAAAACAATGGGGTAGACCCAATAAGTCAGCAGGACCTGGGTAATTGTATATATATATATATAGAGAAAGTGGTCATTGACACAATTTATAAAAGACAATTAATGTGAGTATTAGTTATTCACAACAAACAGATAATCAGATACGATCTGAGAAACAACAGGAGATGTATTATTAGCTTGTTATGCTATAAATGCAATGAACCCAACACAACAGTATCAAGAGAAATTATACTGCAGTTTATTTACATATTCATAAAAATGAACAATATGAAAATTGTGAAAAATAGAAAAGGGGGTGCTCAAGTGATGAGAGAAGGAAAAGCTGAAGGCATAAGGTTTAGAATAATTCAGTGCAACAAAAGAACAATTTACATTGCACACGTAAAGCCTACCCATACAAGTTTATATACACTATTATACAAGGGGACAGGGGAATTGGTATAGGCTTAAGAAAATTTAAAAGGGGGGGCGTAATCGTCGACGTTTCGACCCTGACGCAATACGGGGAAGTCACGACCTCTGCTGCGGGTCTTCTTCAGGACAAAAGGGGGGGGAGGAGGGGAAGAAGCACCACGAGAAGACTGTGGAGGTGTGTCAGGCCAGATCAGTTGGGCGGGACACCTATGACTGGTGTGTCCGTTGACAAGTCAATTAGTAGGGTTGGTTAAAAACATGGGAACGATATAAATCGTGCCTGGTCTGGTGACACAGTAGACGTGTAACCGGTTGCTCACAGCAAGGAGGGATGGTCTATTTAGAAGTGACCTTAGATTGGTTCGTAAATCCCTGTATTTGGTACTGGCAATGCGTGATTCAAGGTTAGTTGCTCGTTATCGCAACGTAGATCCGGCACATCCCGACTCTCACATCCAGGAAAAACCACGTCCTTTTTCTTGGCAGGAACCACAGGTGTGGGTGGTGCATCTCCTGGTCTCTTCTTGAGAGGCGTAGCGCTTTTATGACCTGTGTTTGGGTCTATGTATATCTTCTTTTGTCGAGGATCTGGTCGAAAAAGTTCTTCCTCTTGTACAACCTTCTTGAGCGTTGATTTTTTTCGGTGCCGGCGGAGGTTATTTGGTTTCTTTAGCCTTGGTAGGTATCACGTCCTGTGGCGTAGTTTTGGGTGCCGAAGGTGTCGTTTTCGGCTTTGTAGGCATGTTCGAGGATTTGGGCACCTCAAAATCAGGCTTTGTGGTTTTTGGCACCGAAGGTGTAGAAGTGGACGGCTTCGGAGCCGGTGCTTCTTTCTGTTTCGGTACCGGAACAGTCTTTGGTTTCGGTGTCAGTACTATTTTTGTCTTCGGAGCCGAAGGGTGTTTTGGCTTCGGTGCCGCAGCATCTTTATTTTTCGGTGCCGATGGAAGAGGATTGCTCGGTGTCGAGGCACTGGAAGGCGTTGTTAATTTCTTCGGAGCCGAGCTCGAAGGCGGGGCTTTTGAAGTGGGTGTTCGGTCTCGACTGGGCCCCTTGGGCGGACTGCTGACTTGTGCCTTCTGTTTTGGCAGTGTACGTGGTGCAGGGGCAGTAGTACTCACACGCTGACCCGATTAAATGGAGTCATCTGAGTAGTCTGCCTCTGATATGATCTGGAGATCCGGTGAGTCTTCTTCGGGAACGAGCAGAACTTCGTCGAAGATATCTTCCGGTGCTGGAGCTGATCTCTTCATCTCGTGTCGACGGGCCCTCCGATCCCGGATAGTTTTCTTCGATCGGAAGGATGCACAAGCTATGCAGGTCGACTCGTCGTGTCCTGGCGATAGACAGAGGTTACGAACCTCGCGGTGGTCCTATGTGGAAACTTTGCTTGACATACCTGGCATCTTTTGAACAGAGTTCTTTCCATGCGGTGTAGGCCACACGGCGTGGATAGGCCTAACGGCCCGCTTTGATGACGGGAATGAAAATGATGGCGTCGAAAAGTATTGCAGTCGATATCGAAGGTAGTTTGTAGAAGTTTGAGGAAGTTCCGCGCTTTCGAAATTACAGAAAAGTCGTTTTCTAGCCGGAGCGGAGAAACTTTCATCCGAACCCAGTGGCGGAAAAAAAACAATCTATGGATGGAGCCGATGCCCATTAGCAGTATTGTCCAAGGGAGGAGTCACCTATCTCAGGACTAACAGACTTCTTCCAAGAAGTCAACAACCTGCAATCATCCGAGCACAACACCAGGTGGCGATCTAACGCTAAGTGTACAATCTGCATCTCATATACCTCGAACATAGAGTTACCAGGTCAGATGCTGATGTGCTGCTTGTTTCTATACAATCTTTCTCCTTCCTGTGCTTTCTTGGCCTGTGGGAATCTGTCCTTGTAGAAATTAACGACACTCTGGTCTACCTCCAAACCAAAGGATTGAATATACAACAATGTGACATAAAACTCAATGCTTTAAAAGCATTTATAACTGAAAATAGGTGTGAATAAGTTAACAATTCCACAGGATTGAACCTGCAGCCGCCATCCTACAGGATATGGAGAAGGCCTTTGACTGCCTGGAATGGTCCTTTTTCCTCTCAATAATGCGCCACATGGGCATGCCCATGGGCTTCATTGCCACGACAACTCTTTTATATAATACACCAACTGCCCAGCTGCGGTTGAATGGCACTCGTTCCAATCCTGATCAGCTAATGCGAGGAACCAGGCAGGGCTGTCCACATGTCCCAGTTACTGTTCACTTCGGCCATGGACCCCCTCGTACGTCATTTTCAGGAAAAACATCTACACAGGGGATTACAATTCAATACTGGCCCCTTATTGGTAGCATATGCCGATGACACAATACTGTATGTTAGACACCCCCGGTATAACTTAACAGAGCTGATTAGAGAGATCATCCAATTTGGCAGTTTCTCAGGACTGGGCATCAATTGACACAAATTCGTCATATTTCCACTGACACCCAGCACACAACCATGGGAACTTGAGTTTCCCCTTGAATGGTGCACGGAATCGGTAAAGTACTTAGGCATCCATGTCCACCTAGACACTGCCCAAATACTCAGTCTCAACTATGGTAGGGCTATAGACACACTTGTTACTCAAATAGAGAAATGGTTAAAGTTACCCTTGACAATAGCAGGCAGAGTGGCTATTATAAAAATGGTAATCCCACTGTAATTTTTTAACATACCGATTCCCCTCACCAATAACTTTTTTAACACACTTCGTTCGCTTCCGAGTAGGCTGGTGGGGTGCGGGGTAAACAGGCTCGGGTCCCTTGGGCAGTCCTTACGTTACCATATGAGAAAGGGGGTTATAATGTACCTGACTTTCAGCTCTATTTGGTGGCACAGTGCAATTATGAATATCCATGGTACCATCCTGATGCCCGTTTTCCCTATTTGAGACCAGAGGCAGACCTAGTATGAACAGAGGCAGACCTGGTATTACCCGGACACCTCTCTGCCGTATTACCTGTGGGCTTTCACAGACCCGGTCGATATTCAGACTGTATCCCCCACTAGCTGGGCATGGCATAAACTTTGCCGGATCACTGGAACAGAGAAGCTCTACTCCTCCGCCTTACCTGTTAACCCTCGACTGATTCCCAATACATCTGAGCGACTGGTGCACCGCACCCTGACAAAGTCTGACCTGACTAAACAGGGAGATTTGTACCCGCACGGCCAGATCTTCTCCCAGTCGGGCGACACACGCTTTAACATAGCAGACTTTATGGACAAATTTGTATTATGCCGCGTCTTCTCCGCACTGCGATACACCTTCCAGACATTCCCATTAGAGCCAGTCTTGTTCCTTCCTCTGAAGTTACTCATGGAAAAAGATGATAACACGCACCTGATATCAAAGCTTTACAAGGCATATGCCTCATTAAAACCTGTACAGGACAGCAAAACTCGCAGTGAATGGGAACAGGACCTGGGAATTACCATTACCGAGGAGCAGTGGGATCACGGATGCTCGGTCCCACAAGACGTTTTTCCTAAACAGCAGACACAAACTCCTTCATTTCAAATTCTTACGTCACATCTATTTTACTCCAGCACTTGCACACAAAATATGATCCAACTAAGTCTCATACCTGTTGCAAAGGTTCTGCACCTTATGCGGACTTGCAACACCTCACTTGGACATGCCCGACCCTACATGACTACTGGGAGCGAGTACACAACGCGCTTGGACTGATGTTGCACATCCAGATTCCAGAGGTAGCACTACTCTGCTACACGGTCCCTTAACCTAAAAAAAATCCACAGATTTGCTTCACTGTGTCTTTTATTAGCTAAGCAGGAGGTGGCACTGTACTGGGTACGGACTACTGCCCCAAACGTTCAGGGATGGCTGCACAGTATCGCATATTGTAATTTAAATAGTGAGCTCTATGCAAATATGATGCCCAGTACGTCTCACCCCAAAGATATCTGGGGGCCATACAAGGCATATGTCAAGACTCTTAGGCAAGAAAATTAGTCGCAGCTGGAGCAGGGAATTGTCCCGGCAGGAGTGGGGTGATTCTGTCCGGACATCTCGTTTAAATATGTTGTTCATATTCGTGCCATTGATGGACTCTTGCCATTCAGGAAGGCTGTCAAGACTTTCCTTTTCCCCCCTGTCCCCTAGTGCTGTTGTGTTTAGTTCTGTTATCGCTTTTGTCCAGTTTTTCTGTTCTGTTAGCGCCAGGACGCCCCTTTGCTGGGGCATCTGTGCGCTCTACAAATCCGGCTAACATAACATAATAAATGTTTTCATACCTGCAACTGCAAGTACGCCAAATTGAGAGACTGGTCCGGTTAGTGAGAGATATGACTGTTGGGGGTGAATTATCGCTATTGTTCACAACTATGAGTGGGGTTGGGTTACGGACCCTAATGTGATATGTTATTAATGTCATTGGTCTTATTTGGTGTTTTGTCGAACATATTTTGACGCTGTAGACACTGATTCTGAACTGCTGTGACAGTCTTTGATTATGGACTACTGGACGTACATTCCGATTTGTTCTTTTGTATTGATGAAAAGGCAAAATAAAGGTTTTTTTTTTAAAGTTATCAGGTAACATGTTCTATGGTTGTGCTAAAAAACACAAATTGGAATATTTAATGTACCTAAATGTAGAATTATCTGATGAAAGTTGAAGCTTACACATGTCACCTGTGAGGTGCTGATGTACCAAACTTGTGATATAGTATAATTGGTTGTTTATATAAAAGGCCAATTAAAGTTTAAATTGCGAGAGAAGAGCATGGCGCACAAGTGCAAATGAATAAAATAGTAGGCACATGCACTCAATTAAAAATTTATCTGGGATAAACTCCTAAACACTAGACCCTGGAGCAACGTGATGGGATAATCTTCAATGAAGAAAGTGAGAAGTTTCACGTTTGAACATGAAGTAAAGATGGTGAAAAATTAAACAACCTCTAAAGTAGTGATATGTCAAATAAAAAAAATTGGTTAACAATTCAGTAGCTTACGCCAAAGAAATTTGTGATGATCTTGGGATAGTCCTGGATCGACGGTGTAGAAAGAAGAATCTAAAGGCAGGTGAAGAATCACGAGACGCTGAATTGTCATACGGGACTGAGTTGAGGAGAAAAAATGTTTTCTTCACTGGACAGGGTGATCCAAGAAAGATTTCAACACTTGCTGAAAAATATGCTTTCCATACTTCATCAAATTTTTTAAATGATAAATACGAACGTCAACTAAATCTTTATGATGATGACATTAATGAGGAAGAGTTCCTCGTTGAGAGAAAAAGAATTCCGAATTTTATTTCTGTTGCTGCTACGCAACTCGTAACAGAGACATGGAAGGACATTCCCCTTGAACTTTTGCAGTTATTCTAAAATACAGTCTTGAGAACTCAGTTCCAAATATTGTAATACTACTGCGAATTTCTCACAATTGCTGTAAGTCTTGCTGGTTGTGAGAGAAGTTTTTCGAAATTGATTAAGAATTACCTAAGATCTACAATGAGTGCCTTACGTTTAAGAAATCTTGCCATACTGTCTATAGAACAGCAACTGAGTGATGAAGTAGACTTCGACGATGTCATTGATGATTCTGCTGATAGAAAAGCAAGAAAAATAACATTTTATGTTGAATTTAAGTTTTATTCGAAAAAATAAAGTGTTTATTTACTTTCCTATACATCATTTTGAATTTTTGTTGTATTTTTGGTGTGTATTAAGGGGGGGTGCAAACAAACAATAGTTTTTATATTACTACAAGACCCAACAATAAAGTCATATTAACCTTAGTGTTTTTTTCAGTGAATTTACTATAAAAAGGCATAACTATTTTCTGAAATGTCATACAAATGAACTTTGGAAATTTGTCTCTTATTGTGTTTATTTCATTGTAGATTGTTTTAACCCCTTCCCTGCTCATGACGAGCTCAGCTCGTCATGAGGCACGGTTGAGCTGTGCTTATGACGAGCTGAGCTCGTCATGTATAATGGGAAAGCTCACAAATTTGCACAGGAGGGGAAAACCCATAGCAGCCAAGGTGTTAAAAGCTTCTTGATGGTAATTTCCTGACGAAGACACTTGTTGTCGAAACGCGTAGAAGAAACCATCATTACCTCCATTGTGTAATTTTTTTTATATATTTTGATTGTAACACAATGTGTTCTCATAATGTATACATTGCTTTTTATGTATTCTTTTATTAATATGTTTATGAAAATTATTAAAACATTGAAAAAACATTTTTTTAAACAAACATCCATTGTAGTTCTGTCATTTTCAGTTTTCTGGCCCTCATTGCATTGTTCACTCAGATTGTTTGCCTGGGTGAGTTATTTGTCACTAGATTATTCACCCTGACCCAGGAAATTGATCCGTCTTTCAGGGGGTCCTTGTTGTTTACAATAGTACTGCAATAAATGGCAGACTCTCAAACCACAGGAACACACTGGGAAGGCACTTCCATAGTCATGGAGAATAGAAATTTTCTTTACTAAAAGGTCTTCCTTCAGATAATAGAGAGGGCATGAATTAACTTTGGAAGTGTCTTTGAAGGAGAAGAACTTTGAGGTCAGTTTTGAAGGCCTGGGAGGAGGTGGTGGTCCGGAGCTGAGGCGGAAGTGAGTTCCAGATTCTCACTGCGTTGCCTGAAAAGGATTGGGCCATCGATCTTTCCTTCTTGAAAGTGGGAGGTTCAAGCAGTAGATTTTCCGCAATTCGTGATGGCCTAGAGCCTCCAGAGAGCTTCAGTTTATTTGCCAGGTTGCAAGGAGAGGAGGAGTGGAAGGCTTTGTGGGTGATGCAGGCAGTCTTGTAGATAGATCTTGCCTCGATGGGAAGCCAGCGGAGGGTGGATCACATGGGTGTGATGTGGTCGCTTCTTTTGGCCCCATAACGGAAACGAGCTGCTTGTGGAGAACAGACTTAAGGGGGGACAGGTGGGATTTGGGGAGGCCAGTAAGAAGAGGATTACAGCAGTCCAGTCTGGAGAGGACAAGCGATTGGACCAGGGTTTTAAGGTCATGCTCCGGGAAGAAGCGACGAATCCCCCAAAGAAGGCGCAGTTGGTATAGAGCAGACTTTGCAATTGAATTAATGTGGGACAATAGATTGAGTTGTGTCGAGTATGACACCAAGGGATTTTGCGCTGTTGACAATGATGGGTTTATTGTTCAGTAGATTCATCTGGTCCATCCATGATTGAACCGGGGGAGGAGAAAGTGATGAGGAGGAGGAATTCAGTTTGAGGGATTCAGAATCAGTTGATGCGTTGACATCCAGTTTTGAATGGAGTCCAGAGTAGGGCTTAGGTCGGAGAGATAGTGAGTAGAGGCAACCTAGAGGTAGATTTGAGTGTCGTCTGCATAGAGATGATAGTGGACCCCAGATTTACTTAGGAGATTTACCAGTGGTTCCAAGTAGAGATTGAACAATGTGGGTGCAAGTATAGAGCCTTGAGGAACACCGTGACCCACCGCCAAAGGAGATAAAAGACTGTCCGCTATTTTGATCATTTGGGATCGATCAGAGAGGAAGGAAGCAAACCATTTAAGCACAGTGCCCTCCATGCCCGTTCTCTGTTGAAGAGTGTTGAGGAGGGTGTTGTGATTGACAGTGTCAAAGGCTGCAGAAAGGTCAAGGAGAATAAGAAGACAGACCCTCCCCCCCCCCGAATCGAGTATCCGCAGCGCATCATCAATCACTTGCAGCACGGCTGCTTCAGTGCTGCAATTTTGGATGAAGCCAGACTGAAAATTGTCAAGAAGATCATGATATGACGAGAGAGTTGTTTCGCAACACATCTTTCTGTGATCTTCGCAAGAAAGGGTAGGTTAGTGATAGGGCGGAAGTTGTCGAGGTCATTCGCATCAGCAGTGTTTTTTTTTTTTGGCAGAGGAGTGACCTGCCCAGTTTTGAAGGGAACAGGAAGGGAGCCTTGACCAGAGTGGTCCAATAGGAAAGAGAATGGGTATAGAAGTCAATGGCAATGGCACTAGGGATGGGGTCAAGAGAATGGTTGAGGGCTTTGTTTCGAGGATGCACTTAAGGAGGACATCTTCAGAGATGGGGTCGAAGTTCTGCCAAATGACTAGTGATTTGCGCTCCTCTGGAGGGGTAGGATGAGCGACCTGATCCACAAGTGATTTCACTTTTCCGTCGACGAATACAGCGAAATCCGCAGCTTTCTTTGTAGAATCCTCCAACTTGGAGGTTGGGGGAGAGCAGTTAGTATTCTTGATGAGATCAAATAGTTTTTTGGGTCTATTTTCAAGGAGGGTTCTGAAGTGTGATGCTTTCCCAAGGAAGATGTGCTAGTGGTACTTGGATCTCGCTGAACGAAGCGTGGACAAATTATCGGTGGAGGGCGCTTGCCTCCATTGTTTCTCCAGGAGTCTTAGGTGCTTCCTTTCTTCATACAGGGATTTGTTGAACCAAGGTGCTGAGGGAATGGGCCTTTTCTTTTTGCTTTGGAGAGGAGAGACGTTATTGATTTCAACTGCAAGGACTGAGAGGCATTGGGAGGTGAGAACGTCGAGATCTAGGTTCGGGTCTAGCCTTGGAAGCAACAGCAGAGCTGAATCACAGAGGGAAACGGTGTCAATATTTTTAGTGTCATGGAACCAGGAGGCAGCGATTTTAGGTTGGCCAAGAGTTATAGAGTGCGCTAGGTTAAGAGAGAATGGGATGAGGTGGTCAGACCAGTCTACATGAATAGGGGTAGCGATCGAAAGCATGCCTGCTTTAGAAATAACAAGGTCCAGGATTGAGCCCTTAAGAGTGTGTTGATTCTGTGCAGTGTTGATAAGATAGTTTGTAGAGAGGAAGGTGGCCAGCAAATTCGCGTAAGAGTCTTGCAGAGAGCCCCAGTGGAGATTGAAGTCACCCACGAAGGTCTGAATATCACTTTGCGAGTATTGGTCGCTGATGAAGTCAGTGAGTTCCTCCATAAACGAAGGGCCGCTGCCAGATGGGCGGTAAATGACATGGAATCTGAGGGGTGAGTGGTGGTGTAGTTGAAGCTCAAGAGATATACATTCAAAAGTGCGGAAGGCGCTCGCCAACATCGCCAGATCGCACGACCTCATCATCTCATATGCCGACGACATCCAGCTGATCCTCTCCCTCACCAAGGCCCCCACCACCTCCAAATCTAACCTCCACGAAGGAATGAAGGTCATCGCCGCATGGATGACGAACAGCCGCCTGAAACTGAACTCAGACAAGACGGAGGTCCTAATCATCGGATCCACTCCCTCCACATGGGACGCACTGGGAGCTGCACCGAAGCCCACTAACCACGCACCCCAGGAGTCATCCTGGACTCCCATGGTCAATGACCCAGCAAGTGAATGCAGTCTCCTCCTCCTGGTTCAACACCCTCCGCATGCTCTGCAAGATCTACAGATGGATCCCCACCGATACCAGAAGGACAGTCGCCCAAGCCCTCGTCAGCAGCAGACTGGACTACGGCGACGCTCTACGCAGGAACCTCAGCCAAACTTCAGAAACTACTAATACGCATACAGGACGCCTCATCCTCGACATCCACATTACAGCCCACATGAAAGACCCGCACTGGATCCCCGTCAACAAGAGGATCACCTTCATGCTCCTCACCCACGCTCACAAAGCTCTCCACAACACCGGACCAGTGTACCTCTATGAACGACTCACCTTCTACTCCCCGAACCTCCAGCTTTGCTCCGCCGACCTTGCCCTTTCCACCGTCAACCACATCCGCTGAGCGACAAGCAGAGGCAGATCGTTCGCTCGCCTTGCCGCAAAAACCTGGAACACCATCCTCATCTGCCTACGACAGGCCCAGGACCTGCTGGCATTCAGGAGACTTCTCAAGACCTGGCACCGTCTCCCCCCCCACCACCTTGAGACCCTCACGGGTAAGTAGAGCGCTCTACAAATGTATTGATGGATTGATCTGAGTCTTTGGGTGTGGATCTTGGCTCAGTCTTTTGGAGTGGATTTCGTCTCCGAGGCTTTAGGTGTGGAGTTCGGCTTTGAAGCTTTAGGCTTGGAGGCTTTCGTCTCCAGGTCTTTGTTTTTGGCGGGTTTCGGCTCGGAGGACTTCAGCCGAGGTGTTTTCGGTGACTGTCTCGTGGAGACTATCATAGAAAAAACAAGGGGACCCAATTGTAATCGGTCAGGGACCTTGGATGAGTTAACTATTTCTAAAGACAGTGGTCCCTAGACAATTATCTGGTACAAAACAAATAATATTGACTCAAGCAGTGCCAGATCTCTGTCCAGCCGGAGAGGCATTTTAGATGATGAGTCTAATGGAAACCGCGATCGATACACAATACCGTCGATGGTAGAGGATTGCACGTCGAAGGGGTTCGAAAAAGATACCGGAGCGCAGCACTACACATCCAAACCCAATGGCAGAAAAAAAACAATCTGAGGATGGAGCCGATGACCATGTGCACTACCACCGAAAGGAGGAGTCACCTACCTCGTGACGAACAAGTTACTTACCTTCGGTAACGATATATCTGTAAGAAACATTAGTTAGTGTTAGATTCCTTACCTTAGAATATCCCCAGGCGTCAGTCTGGATCCGGAAACTTTAGCGTAGCAGTACCCCTGCGCGTCGGTAGGCGTCGTCTGCAGGCGTCCCCTGCGGCTCCGCGTCAGTCGTTGGCGTCGTGCGCCGTGATGACGTCGCTGGAGTATATAGACGCCGCCTCCGCGCGCTGACGTCAGTTCTTTGTACACAGCTTTTCCGCACCAGAAAACGCAGAGCCATGAGAGAACCAACACTGGTGCCATTTGAAACTAGGGCCCTGAAAGGGATGTCCTTAACCCTAGGTATCAGTTCGCAGAACGGGGAGGATGGGTGGGTTCGGTAAGGAATCTAACACTAACTAATGTTTCTTACAGATATATCGTTACCGAAGGTAAGTAACTTGTTCATCTGAAAGAAACACGTTAGTGTTAGATTCCTTACCTTAGAATAGATACCCCAGCAATACCAACCCCGGTGGTGGGTCTGCGAACCAATACATTCCTACACCAGAAAGTCCTGGAGGACAGAACGTCCAAAGAAGCCATCCCTCCGGACTTGACTGTCCAGGCAGTAGTGCCTCGCAAAAGTATGCAGCGAGGCCCACGTAGCCGCCTGGCAAATGTCCTGCAAAGGGACTCCCCGGCCCAGGGCAGTAGTAGCAGCCGTGGCCCGAGTGGAATGGGCCCTCAGCCCAACAGGAGGCTCCTTCCGAGCCAAAGAGTAGCACGCTTTGATGTACAGAACGACCCACCGAGAGATGGTTCGTTTACACACCGCCCGTCCCTTCTTCGCACCCACGTAGCCAACAAACAGTTGGTCATCCACCCGGAACCGGCGTGTGCGATCCATATAAAATGAAAGCGCACGTTTTGGGTCCAGACGATGGAGCCGCTCTTCATCCTTCGAAGGATGCGGAGGCGGAAGAAGGAAGGGAGGGTGATGGACTGCCCGATGTGAAAAGCAGAAACTACTTTGGGCAGGAAAGAAGGTCTAGTCCTGAGAACCACCTTGTCAGGATGAATGGACAGAAAAGGAGGTTTGACAGAAAGAGCCTGGAGCTCACTCACTCTCCTGGCAGAGGTGATGGCAACCAGGAAGGCCGTCTTCAAAGTCAGGAGACGAAGAGGACAAGAATGAAGGGGCTCAAAGGGAGCACACATCAGAAAGGTAAGAACCAGGTTCAAGTCCCACTGAGGCATCACAAACGGAACAGGTGGATACATGTGTGTGATGCCCTTCAAGAATCTCGTTACAATCGGGGACTTTAACAAAGAAGGCTGATCAGGAAGCCTCAGAAAGGCCGAAAGGGCAGAAAGGTAGCCCTTGATAGTGCCCAGAGCAGAGCCCTGCTGGGCAAGAGAAAGAAGAAACAGAAGAACCTCGGAAAGAGGGGCAGACAGAGGATCCACAGCCTGTGCTGTGCACCATGCCACAAATCTGTTCCACCGACAGGCGTATACCGACTTATGGGAGGGACGCCTGGCTGCCAGAATTACGTCACAGACTTCAGGAGGCAAGTCAAATGGCCTCAACTGCCGCCGCTCAATCTCCAAGCATGGAGGTGGAGACTGGACAGGTTCAGGTGGAGGGCCGTCCCCTGCTGCTGCGACAGAAGGTCCTCCTGAAGGGGCAGGCGGATCGGGGGACCGACTGACATGCTGAGTAGCTCGGGATACCAGTACTTTCGAGCCCAGTCCGGAGCCACAAGGATAACTTGGGCCCGGTCGCGCCTGATCTTCTTCAGCACTCTGGGCAGAAGTGGTATAGACGGAAAGGCGTATAACAGACCGCAACTCCACTGGCGCCGAAAGGCGTCGCCGTGCGAGTGCCGTCTTGGAAACTCCAACGCGCAGAACTGATGACATTGCGCGTTCTCTTCTGTGGCGAATAGATCTAACCAAGGCTCTCCCCATTGCAGAAAGATGCCTTGCGCCACGTCCGAGTTCAGACGCCATTCGTGATCCATCGAGCACCGACGGCTGAGTTCATCCGCCCTGGCGTTCAGAGAGCCTGCCAGGTGTTGAACCGTCAAAGTCACGCCCTGACGTTCCAGCCACTGCCAGAGGCGCAGAGCCTCCTGGCAAAGGGTCCACGACCCCACTCCGCCCTGTTTGTTGCAGTACCACATGGCAGTGGTGTTGTCGGTGAACACCTGCACTACACTCCCGTTGACAAAGGGGAGGAATGCCTTCAGTGCTAGACGAATCGCCCGCAGCTCCAACAGGTTGATATGGAGCCGGGACTCCGCCGGAGACCAGATGCCTCTGATCTCTGCCTCTCCCAAGTGGCCACCCCAGCCCTGGAGGGACGCGTCCGTCACGACAACGTGCTCCGGTTGGGGAAGGGAGAGGGATCTGCCTCTGACCCAATCGCGGTCCGTAAGCCACCACTGCAGTTGTCTCGCAGTGCCCTCCGAGATCAAGACGTGGTCGGACAAGTTGCCCTGATGCTGGGCCCACTGAAACTTCAGGTCCCACTGCAGAGCCCGCATCCGCCACCGGGCGTGATGCACCAGAAGGATGCAGGAAGCCATCAGCCCCAGCAGCCGCAGCGTCAACCTGACCGAAACCCGGGATAGCGGCTGAAAGATGGGAATCAAAGCCTGAATATCCCGGACCCGCTGTTCCGGAGGATAAACCCGAAACTGCGCCGAGTCCAGAACCGCTCCGATGAAAAGGAGCTTTTGAGAGGGACACAGGTGTGATTTCGGCACATTGATGGAGAACCCCAGGTCGTGCAAGAGGTCTGCCGTCATCTGAAGGTGGTGGACGACTGTCAGGGGCGAGCCCGCCTTCAACAACCAGTCGTCTAGGTAGGGGAAGACTGATACCCCTAACCTGCGCAGATGGGCTGAGACCACCGCCATCACCTTTGTGAACACCCGTGGGGCGCTGGTAAGGCCAAAGGGAAGCACGATAAACTGAAAGTGCTCCTGGCCTACCGTGAACCGCAGGTAACGCCGGCAGGACGGGGATGTGAAAATACGCATCCTGCAAGTCCAACGCTACCATCCAGTCTTGTGGGTCTAGAGCAGCCAAGACCTGAGCTAACGTCAACATCTTGAACTTCTCCTTCCGGAAGCCGTTGACGTTCCTTAGATCCAAGATAGGACGTAGGCCCCCCTTGTCCTTCTTGGGCACCAGAAAGTAGTGGGAATAGCAACCACGCCCTACTTCTGGCCCAGGAACGCGCTCGATGGCCCCCTTGGCCAAGAGGGCCGTAACTTCCTCCTGCAGAAGTGTCAAGTGGTCCCCCGACACACGGTGGTTCTGCGGTGGCATGGCTGGAGGAGCAGTCTCGAAGGGGAGGGAGTAGCCCCTTCGGACGAGTTGCAGCACCCACCTGTCCGATGTGATTGTGCGCCAGTGAGCGTGGTGACGGCGAACCCTGCCACCCACTGGCGTCACATAGGGCCGAAAGCACGGACTAGGAGGATTTGGAGGCAGATGCTGTTGGGGGAGGTGTGGCCTGACCCCGCCGCTGACCCCGACCGCCTCCACGGCGGTTCCCACGGCCGCCACCGCGTTGAAAGGATTGTTGCGGTGCGTGGCTGGCAGCACGTGTGGGGACACCCCTTTCTTGGCCACAAAAGGGGCGAAACGAACCCGCTTGCTGGTGCTGGGTCGAAAGACCCAAGGACTTGGCCGTGACCCTAGAGTCCTTGAAGCGTTCCAGCGCATGGTCCGCCTTGTCACCAAAGAGGCGACAGCCATCTAACGGCATGTCCATCAAGGCATTTTGGACATCTGCCGAAAAGTTGGCGGATCTCAGCCAGGCGTGGCGACGAATCGCCACCGTCGTTGACATAGCTCTGCCCAGCGAGTCGGTCGTATCAAGACCACACCGTATGGAATATTTAGCTGCGTCTCGGCCCTCAGCCACAGCTTTGCCGAGCTTTGCCCGCACCTCCATGGGACATTCTGGCAGCACTTCCGCGACCGTGTCCCACACAGAGTGGGTGTAGCGGCCCAAGAGGCATGCGGTGTTGCAAGACCGCAGTCCCAGACTCAGGGACGAGAAGACCTTCTTACCATACTGGTCATACCTCTTGGATTCCCGATCGGGCGGGGCCGACGGGAATGCGGTCTGGGAGGTAGAGGCCTGGATCACCAGACTCTCTGGAGTGGGATGAGCGGACAGGAATTTGGGGTCGTCCGGACAAGGACGGTGGCGTCTGGCCACGTTCCGATCAACAGGCGAACCTGAAGCGGGCCTGGACCACGTGCCCAACAGAACGTCTGACAAGGCTTCGTTTAACGGCAGCAGTGGCTCCTGTGGGCATGACTGCGGTTTGAAGACCTCAGTGAGGATGTTAGGCCTCACGGCCGCGACGGGGAGCTCAAGGTGTAAGGCCTTGGCAGCCCTCATCAGCACCACTGAATATGCAGCTCCCTCCACCGACTCCACAGAAGGAGGAGAGACAAAACCAGGGTTAGGAGAGTCGTCCAGACCACTGGCATCCCCCAAATCACCTGTCCAGTCCGGGTCATACTGGCACTCACGTGACAGAGGGTCCTCAGACCCCTCCCAACCTTTCCCGTACTCTTCATCATCTCCATACTCTGAGTCAACGATGTAGACCGGCTCCTCGGGGTTCACAGGCCCCATCGGCGCCGAGCCCGGCGTCGATCGACGCCGGTCCGACTCCGCGTCCGGATTCGGGGAAGGAATGGGGACGGCGCCGGCCGAAGCCGGCACAGGAGAACCGGCGCCGCGCGGGGGCGGCGTTGGGGGTAACCCAGATGGAATCGGCGCCGAACCAGCCGGCAGGCCAGCCGGCGTCGACCCCGAAGGCCCTTGCGGCGCCGGGGTCGGAGCCGTCGGCGGCACCGGGCCCGAGGCACCCGATGGCGTCGAGTCAGGGACACCCGATCCGCCAGGGCCCCCGGATGGTAGCACTGGGCCCGAAGGCGCCGTAGGCCCAGTCAGAGAACTGAGCGCCCTCATGGCCATGAGGAACGCCTCAATCTCCTCAGGCGTCGCACCGTGCCCAGGGACCGGAGGGTATGGGGCAGGCCGCGCCGGCGACTCTCGCGGAGCCGCGGAGTTGGGTTCACCCGAACCCCCGGCCGCGTCGGGGGGAGTCGGGGGTGCGATGACGACGCCCCGACTTCTTGTGTTTCTTACCTGATGAGCCCGACGAATGGTGACTACTTCCGGAGCGCTCGGCGCGGCTCCGCAACCACTCCCTCGAACGCTCCCTGGACCTCCGGCCGGACCGAGACCGCTCCCGACGCGGGGCCGACACCCGGAGCTCAAGCAGCTTGCGGGACCGCTCCCGTCTAGCCTTGTTAGTGAGAGCCCGGCAGTCGACGCAGGCGTCCACGTCGTGGTCGGGGCCCAGGCACCGGAGACAGTCGGTGATGGTCCGTGACCGACATCGTGCGGTCACACCCGTCACAATTCTTGAAACCGGGCATCCTACCAGGCACCAAAAAGAGATAGAAGTTATAACAAAGTTGGTCAAAGACCGGAGTACTGCTCTTCGGATCTGCGCTTGCTGGCGCGGAAAAAAGAAGAACTGACGTCAGCGCGCGGAGGCGGCGTCTATATACTCCAGCGACGTCATCACGGCGCACGACGCCAACGACGGACGCAGAGCCGCAGGGGACGCCTGCAGACGACACCTACCGACGCGAAGGGGTACTGCTACGCAAAAGTTTCCGGATCCAGACTGATGCCTGGGGATATTCTAAGGTAAGGAATCTAACACTAACGTGTTTCTTTCAGATTAGAAGAATTCTTCGAACAAAAACAAAGTGCAAACATCCAGACCCAACACCAGATGGCGATCTATGCTAAAGCATATGATCTACAGATAATATGACTCGAACACTATAGCTTCGGGAAGCTCAGACCGGAAAACGCTATCCGTTAATGAGAAGGGCCAGAAGCGATATGTATAGGGTGCAGGTCTCCTCTTTAGATTGTCTATATCTAGTAGTACTGGGGAGTGATCTGAAAAAGAGTGGGGAAGCACCCTACAATCCTGCTCAAACATCTTGATACAAACCAGTAATCAATTCTGGTGTGTAAGTGATGTGGGGCAGAATAATGGGTGTAACCACCCACACTCTGGGATCGCTCCTGCTGCACAGCTGTATCACAAACAACCTTGGCTGCAGCCGATGGACGTCTCGCCGGTCCTCCAGATCGATCTAGTGTGGGATCCAAAACACAATTGAAATCCCAACCACAGATGATAGGTAAGTCAACCCCCATCCCCGCTATCATGCAGTCTAGAAAGTGCTGATAAAACTTTGGGAAATCATAGTCAGGCCCATAGACGTTAACCATTAGCCAATCAATTCACTTACCAGTGGACCTAGAAATTACATATCTGCAAGATGTGTTGGTTTTGAACGCTTGTAGTTTGATCCCTGATTTGGTGTTGACCCATGTGATAACTCCCCTGGCATGGGAGGTAAAACCAGCTGTGTGAATATGACCATGTAGACTTCTTTGCTTCAGCGTATTACTACCTGCAAGTAGGTGGGACTCCTGTATCAGTGCAATATCGATCTCATTCATCACAAAATATGCAACTTCCTTGTTATGATCATTAAACTCCCTAATATTCCAAGTAAGTAATCGAATTTTAACACTTCTACCTCCCATTGAAGAACAGTACAGTAGTCACATCAGGGACAATCACATATGAAGAATTGCACAAGTCACTACTTGTGTAACGATATATCTGTAAGAGACATTAGTTAGTGATAGATTCCTTACCTTAGAATATCCCCAGGCGCCACACTGGACCCGGAAATTTTTGCGTAGCAATACCCCTGCGCGTCGGTAGGCGTCGTCTGCGGCTCTGCATCCGTCATCGGCGTCGCTAGCGCCGGAATGACGTTGGAGTACTTAGACGCCGCCCATGCGCGCTGACGTCAGTTCTGATACACAGCTTTTCTGCGCCAGATACGCAGAGCCATGATAGAACCAACACTGGTGCCAAGAAACTAGGGCCCTGAAAGGGGATGACCTTAACCCTAGATATCAGTTCGCAGAACGGGGAGGATGGGTGGGTCGGTAAGGAATCCATCACTAATGTCTCTTACAGATATATCGTTACACAAGTACTAACTTGTGCATCTGAAAGAGACACGTTCGTGATAGATTCCTTACCTTAGAATAGATACCCCAGCAATACCAACCCCGGTGGTGGGTCTGCGAACCAATATCACACCAGAAAGTCCTGGAGGACAGAACGGCCAAAGAAGCCATCCCTCCGGACTGGACTGTCCAGGCAGTATGCAGCGAGGCCCACGTAGCTGCCTGGCAAATGTCCTGTAAGGGAACTCCTCGGCCCAAGGCAGTAGTTGTTGCCGTGGCTCTAGTGGAATGAGCCCGCAATCCAGCAGGGGGCTCCTTTTTGGCCATGGAGTAACATGCCTGAAAAACAAGATGATCCACCGGGAAATGGTCCGCTTGTGTACCGCTTTTCCCTTCTTCACGCCCACGTAACCAACAAAGAGTTGGTCATCCACCCAGAACTGGCATGTGCGATCCAGGTAATAGGAGAGCGCACGTTTAGGGTCCAGACGGTGGAGCCTCTCCCTCTTTCGAGGGATGCGGAGGCGGAAAGAAGATGGGCAAATTAATGGACTGCCCGATGTGGAGGGCCGTGACAACCTTGGGCAGAAAGGATGGTCTTGTCCGCAACACAACCTTGTCCAGTTGAACAGAGGGGAAAGGTGGAGTAGAAGAAAGAGCCAGGAGCTCACTCACTCTCCTGGCAGAGGTGATGGCAACCAGGAAAGCAGTCTTCAGGGTAAGAAGACGGAGAGGACAGTTATGGAGTGGCTCAAAGGGAGCACACATTAGATAAGTGAGTACAAGATTCAAGTCCCACTGGGGCATCACGAAGGGAACATGTGTGTGATGCCCTTCAGAAATCTATTTACAATGGGGGACTTGAATAAGGAAGGCTGATCAGGTAGCCGTAAGAAGGCGGAAAGAGCAGAAAGGTACCCCTTAAGAGTGCCCAGAGCAGAGCCCTGCTGGACAAGGGAAAGAAGGAAGAGTAGAACTTCAGAAAGGGGTGCAGAGAGAGGGTCCACAGCCTTTGCTGTGCACCATGCCACAAATCTGTTCCACTTGCAGGCGCATACCGACTTTGTGGAGGGACGCCTGGCTGCCAGAATGATATCACAGACTTCAGGAGGCAAGTCAAATGGCCTCAACTGCCGCCGCTCAATCTCCAAGCTTGTAGGTGGAGACTGGACAGGTTCGGATGCAGGACCGTCCCCTGCTGCTGCGACAGAAGGTCCTCCCGAAGAGGCAGACGAATCGGGGGATCGACTGACATGCTGAGTAGCTCGGGATACCAGTATCTTCGTGCCCAGTCCGGAGCCACAAGGATAACCTGGGCCCGGTCGCGCCTGATCTTCTTCAGCACTCTGGGCAGAAGTGGTATAGGAGGAAAGGCGTACAATAGACCGCAACTCCACTCGCGACGAAAAGCGTCTCCGAGCGAGTGCCGCCTTGGAAATTCCAACGCGCAGAACTGATGACATTGCGCGTTCTCTTCTGTGGCAAATAGATCTAACCAAGGCTCTCCCCATTGCTGAAAGAGGCCTTGCGCCACGTCAGAGTTCAGACGCCATTCGTGATCCATCATGCACCGACGGCTGAGTTTGTCCGCCCTGGCATTCAGAGAGCCTGCCAGGTGTTGAACCACCAGGGTCACGCCCTGATGTTCCAGCCACTGCCAGAGGCGCAGAGCCTCCTGTCATAGGGTCCACGACCCCTCCCCGCCCTGTTTGTTGCAGTACCACATGGCGGTGGTGTTGTCCGTGAACACTTGCACTACACTCCCCCGGACAGAGGGGAGGAATGCCTTCAGTGCTAGACTAATCGCCCGCAGCTCCAAAAGATTGATATGGAGCCGGGACTCCGCCGGAGACCAGAGACCTCTGATCTCCGCCTCTCCCATGTGGCCTCCCCAGCCTTGGAGGGACACGTCCGTCACAACTACATGCTCCGGTGGGGTAGGGAGAGGGATCTGCCACTGACCCAGTCGCGGTCCATGAGCCACCACTGAAGTTGTCTCGCAGTGCCCTCCGCGATCAAGACATGATCGGACAGGTTGCCTTGATGCTGGGCCCACTGAAACTTCAGGTCCCACTGCAGAGCCCGAATCCGCCACCTGGCGTGATGCACCAGAAGGATGCAGGAAGCCATCAGCCCCAGAAGCCGCAGCGTCACCCTGACCGAGACTCGGGATAACGGCTGAAAGATGGGAATCAGAGCCTGTATATCCGGAACCCGCTGTTCGGGAGGGTAAACCCGAAATGGCGCCGAGTCGAGAACCGCTCCGATGAAGAGCAGTTTCTGAGAGGGACACAGGTGTGACTTCGGCAAATTGATGGAGAACCCCAGCAAATGCAGGTCGCCATAGTCTGGAGGTGGCTGACTACTGTCTGGGGCGAGCCCGCCTTCAACAACCAGTCGTCTAGGTAGGGGAAGACTGACACCCCTAACCTGCGCAGATGAGCTGCGACCACCGCCATCACCTTCGTGAACACCCGTGGGGCGCTGGTAAGGCCGAAGGGGAGCACGGTAAATTGAAAGTGCTCTTGGCCTACCATGAACCGCAGGTAACGCCGGTGGGCCGGCAGGACGGGGATGTGGAAATACGCGTCCTACAAGTCCAACGCTACCAGCCAGTCTTCCGGGTCCAGGGCAGCTAGGACCTGAGCCAAAGTCAGCATCTTGAACTTCTCCTTCCGGAGGAAGCCGTTGACGTTCCGCAGGTCCAAGATAGGGCGTAGGCCCCCTTTGCCCTTCTTGGGTACCAGAAAGTAGTGGGAATAACATCCACACCCTACTTCTGGCCCAGGAACGCGCTCGATGGCCTCCTTGGCCAAGAGGGCCGTGACTTCCTCTTGCAGAAGTTGCAAGTGATCCCCCGACACGCGGTGGCATTGCGGTGGCATGGATGGAGGGGTCGCCTCGAAGGGGAGGGAGTAGCCCCTTCGGACAATCTGCAGCACCCACCTGTCCGATGTGCGCCAGTGGGAGAGGTGATGGTGAACCCTGTCTCCCACAGGCGTCACATGGGCCTGAAAACTGAGAAGGTTTTGAGGCAGGTGCTGTGGAGGGAGGTGTGGACTGGCCTCGCCGTTGTCCCCGACCACCGCCACAGCGGTTTCCACGGCCGCCACCGCGCTGTTGAACAGTTTGCGGCGCGTGGCTGGCAGCACATGTGGGGGCGCCACTTCCGTGGCCAAGAAAGGAGCGAAAGGCACCAGATTGCTGGCGTGGGGCCGTAGCCCTGGAGTCCTTAAAACGTTCCAGCGCATGGTCTGCCTTGTCGCCGAAGAGGCGACGGCCATCAAACGGCATGTCCAGGTGTGTGGCCTGGACATCGGCCGAGAAGTTGGCGGACCTCAACCAGGCGTGGCGTCGAACCGCCACCGTCATTGCCATTGCCCTGCCCAGGGAGTCCGTTGTATCCAGCCCACACCGGATAGAATAGCGTGCTTTATCTCGGCCCTCCGCAAGGGTTTGGGCGAGTTTAGCCCGGACCTCCTCCGGGCATTGTGGCAGCACCTCCGCAACCGTGTCCCACAGAGTGTGGGTGTAGCGGCACAAGAGACGGGCGGTATTCACAGACCGCAGCCCTAGGCTAACAGACGAGAACACCTTCTTCCCGAACTGTTCGTATCCCCGGTCAGGCGGAGCCGACGGGAATGCGGTCTGGGAGTTGGAGGCCTGGATGACCAGGCTCTCAGGGGTGGAATGGGTGGACAAAAAGCATGGGTCGCCCGCGGCTGGGCGGTAGCGTCTGGCCACGTTCCTATCCACAGGCGGACCTGTGGCGGGCTTGGACCAAGTGCCCACAAAAACATCACTTAAGGCCTCAATGAACGGCAGCAGAGGCTCGCTGGAGCTTGACTGCGGTTTGAGGACCTCAGTGAGGTTAGTCCTCACGGCCGCGACGGGGAGCTCAAGGTGTAAGGCCTTGGCTGCCTCCGTCAACACTACACTATATGTACACCCCTCCTCCGAAGCCACAGTCGGAGGGGAGGTAAATCCAGTGTCAGGCGATGTGTCAAGACCACTGGCCTCCCCAAGCTCATATGTCCAGTCCTGTTGAGACTGGCACTCCAGTGCCAGAGGGTCCTCAGACCCCTCCCAATCCTCCTCGTCACCCGTAACCTGTAAAACAGGATTAGTAGACTGGGCCTCCTCGTGGAAATAAAAGTCTCCAAAGGCCGACGGAAGAGTTGGACCGTAGGGGACATTGGGGACGGCGTCCACAGCGGGCGCTGGGGGCGACACCCGTGGGGCCGGCGCCGGTGAGGTCGTAAGGTCGACCGGCGACGACCCGGATCCGGAAGCGGATCCAGTGAGGTCCTGCGCGCCGGGACCGAAGTCGCCGGCAGCGCCAGGGCCGGAGCACCCGGCGGCATCGGAGCCGAAGCACCCGACCCGCTAGGGCTCCGGTCGGGACCGTTGGGCCCGAAGGCGCCATGGAACCCGACTGAGGAGGGAGGGATCTCATGGCCATGAGGTACCGCTCGATCTCTGGCGCCGTGCCCAGGGACCCGAAGGTGTGGGGCAGGTGGCGACGCTTGCGACTCACGCAGAGCCACATGGGCGGTATCGCCCGAGCCCCCGGCCGCATCGTGGCAGCGTCGGGGTGGGTCGGAGGAACGATGACGTCGCTCCGACCTCTCATGCCTCTTACCTGAGGACTTGGAGCCTGACGACCGGTGCCCACTCCCGGAGCTTCGATGACTCCGACCTCGCGACCTGTCCCCCGACCTCCCGTGGGACCGGGACCTGGAGTGGCGCGGGGCCGACTGCCGCAGCTCGAGCCGCTTGTGGGACCGCTCTCGCCTAGCCTTCGACGTCAGGGCCCGGCCGTCGGAGCAGGTTCGATCGTCATGGTCGAGGCCTAGGCACTTCAGGCACCGGCGATGGGGGGGCACTTCGAGCAGGGCTTGAACCCGGGCATCCCTACCAGCACCGATAGAGTCGAAGACTCGAAGAAAAAGAGTGATCAAAAAGATCAAAAGTTTAGTAAAAAAATGACTAGGGGTAGAGCTTCTCCGGATCTGCGCTAGCTGGCGCGGAAAAAAGAATTGACGTCAGCGCGCATGGGCGGCGTCTAAGTACTCCGACGACGTCATTCCGTCGCTAACGACGCCGTCGACGGACACGGAGCCGCAGACGACGCCTACCGACGCGCAGGGGTATTGCTACGCAAAAATTTCCAGGTCCAGTATGACGCCCGGGGATATTCTAAGGTAAGGAATCTATCACTAACGTGTCTCTTTCAGATACACAGACTACTCCCCAGGAACATCCTTAACTGTAGAGCATCGTTTGCACGCTTCCTGTATCTTGCACTGTAGACCCAACAAGAAGAAAAAGTCCCACACCACTGTCAACTGGGCATGATCGATTCCAACCCACCCTCCCAGGCACGCATAACAATTCCATATCAATTTGAGAAGTACATGAAACCCTTATTTCAGATTTCAAATTAGGTAGTGGGCAACACTCAGGGGCGGATGTTACCGGCATAGCGTCTAAAGGTAACTGTGAAACTTTGAAGTTGAGTCTTAGCCAAAAGGATCTATTAATGCATTTCCCACCCAACTTCGAAAGAGTCCCCATAGGGCAGCCCTCACAGTGGCACATGGAGAGGTGTGCTCATAGTCCATCTCCATACTGCTATACAATAATATTAAGCTTATACAGATTTGCGTTGAATGTCTTTGTACCAACAATTGTACAGTCAATG
This sequence comes from Lissotriton vulgaris, assembly GCF_964263255.1. Lineage (NCBI taxonomy): Eukaryota > Metazoa > Chordata > Amphibia > Caudata > Salamandridae > Lissotriton > Lissotriton vulgaris. The sequence continues at coordinate 1,523,897,853 of NC_141693.1, read as the reverse complement.
GCCAATGCCAGTCTCTCAAAGACAGGCCCAGACCACTGGGCAGCCCCAGGATACCACTTTGACATCCGGATCAGCAATTTACCAGCAACGTACCTTTTACTATAATTTGCAAACTGTTCCTCTCACCCAACCGGGACTTCTACTCTTCCAGGTCGCCTCCAGCTGTTCGGGAGTCAAGTTGCCTCGTCCTTCCGATTTATTACAGTCCTTGAAGGCCTTTTGTAGTGTCCCAGGGTCGACATATTTTCAACGTACCATTCATCGTGACCCTAAGTCTGGCCGGGTAGAGCATCGCAAAGTCAAGCCCAAGATCTCTCAACTTCCACTTCAGTGGGGCGAACTGTCTCCCAGCTTCCTGAACTTTAATGGGGAAATCAGGCAAAAGAGAGGGAGTAACCTTCGTACTACAAGTCTTTCAACTCTCTAGCCCGCTTCAGCGCAGCATCTATATTGTTCAATAGCTTTGCAATTACTGGGCGTGATGGAACACCCAGTGGCAGTCTGGGCTCCAGGGAGCAACGAGCACGCTCCACAACGACATGTCCGAGAAAGTATTTCGGCCCAGCAAGGGGACCAGCAGCTTTTGTATAAAGACCTCCATGTCACCCATCGGCATTGTCTCAGGCAGCCCAGTAATTAGAATATTGCTGAGTCTAGACCTGGCTTCTAAATCTTCCGCTTTTTCTTGTAAGGTAGTTAGTAGCTTCCCCATCTGTTTCTGCACGTTATCAGATTCCATTTGAGCCTCTTCGACGTCTACAACTCTTGTCATATCTATACGTTCCGCTTGCTTATCTATTCCGCCGACATCCTGTCAATCCTGTAGGGCAGAGCCTCAATCTTTGCATCAATGGTGGACAGATTCTTTTGCATTGCTGGCAATATCAGTTGCAGGTCTCCTTCTGATTCCTCCGAGATAGTCTTCTGATCTGTCCCAGCTTGGCCTGCCTCCTCTTCCCTATGCCGTGAATTGTGCTGCTCGAACTGCAGCTACTGCTGTGTTTTATCCACTTTACCCATATTTGTCAGGGGCAAACCATACTCTGCCTCCAAGTTCGTAACAAAGAAGCTCTCCCGGGCAGTCTCAAATAGCTACAGGCAGGAGACACTTCCCCAGCCAGCCCAGCACTATCAACTTGGCAGACAGTCAGTGCAGAGTCAATCCCATGTGTGCGGGGCGAACCCAGCCACCCTCATCTAACACTCTTCGAGAGTTAACAATAATTGTGCTCTGCAAGATATGCGCTCCTTGCAATGGGAGTTGGAGGCAAGTACAGCTCCCGCCTGTTGAGATCACGGAAAGGCTCTTAGAATTTCATACACCTCACACTTGAGTACCTTTCAACCTCAAGGCAACTGTTCGCGGGCAGCAGCTAGTTCCCCTCTACACACTGGGCACAGCACCAGTCTCAACGCATCCAGACTCAGTAGGTTATGCAGGTGTTAACTTTAGGGCCTGAATCGGTCAGCACTGGTCTCCTCACCTAACCCAGTTCTGAATGTCTTATGTCCGCCGCATAGGGGCACTGACACCAGCCTAAACAGCAGCCCTGACCCGCTCCCGCCGGAGGCAAAGTAGCTCCTCACGACCTCACGGGTTCGCTTTCACGCTGTCGGCTGCAGCTCACTTCCCGTCTACTTTTTCTCCAGCCGGTCACCAGAAGGCAATGCAGGGCGGAAGCGTCACTCGTCGACGGCAGCCCTCTATTTCAGCTGCGCTTATTTATTCCTAGTGTTTTTACGCCCACACAAGCCTGGGGCGCGGCCTCACCTCAGGCGGTCCTGCTCCCAGGCCTCACCCGTGCAGCCAGCTCACCTCGCTGAGCCCCTGGTGTTGATGCAGCCGGTCGGGTTTCCTTTCTGGCAGCACCGGTGTCCTTCAGTTATTGCTCTGTGTAGGGCTCATGGCGTCAGGGGGACCAGCCGACCTCCGAGGCACGCCAGTGGAACCCAACAGTAGGTCTCACCCCACGCACACCAAAGGCTGTGCGACTTCTCTCTCCGCTCCCACATCTAGGTCGCCCCAATTTTTTTCAAACTGGGCTCGATCGGTAGCTCATGCGTCCCAAACTCAGCGGCAGCGATTACTGGGACCCAGGTGTCCAGGAATGCAAGGATAATTGTTGGATAGATGTGATGTCTAGTGGAGAACTCTTACGCCGTGACCATCTTGGAGCCAGGCAAGCTCCGCCCCCTCAGTACATTGATTTCTTGTAATGGCACAAAGAAAGCACACTTCACAAACTTTTGCTATGAGAAAACAGATGAAGAATCGTAGGGCAATGAGCCCATAGGCTGCAATTATAAGTGAAGAAAATGTAGGCTGTGCCTTTAAGAGCGTGGAGACCACCAATATCCCATCATGCTCTGCTAAAGGAGGTTACCTCAGTTCTTTTTGAAGGCTATACTAAACAAATCATAATGGAGCATGACAGTAACAGTCCATTCCACGGGGTGAGAGCGAGGGCTGCTTGAGACTACCATGGAAATACCTCTACGAGAGAATGGACTACAGGTAAGAAACGATAACTTCTCTTGTATACCTTCAATGTATAGTCATAAGAGTTGAATAGAATAGCAAGCTCATCCCCAGAGAGGCGGTGGAGTAGGCAGAGAAAACACCAGAAATGTACTCCGCTAAATTAAAAGGGTTGCCTGTCCTACCTGAGCACCTGTGTCCAGGCAATAGCATCTAGTGAATGTATGGACTGAACTCCAAGTAGCTTCCTTGCAAATATTCACTAAGGGAATAATCCTCATTAAGGCAGCAGTAGTAGGACTGCTGTTGGTAACCACCTCTACCTCTGTTGGACTTTCTTCTCTGAAACTGGGACTTCCCCTGGTTCTTGTTCTGGGACCATTGAGGGGTTTGAACCCTCTGTTGAGGCCCCTTGCGCTGGTTTGGATTTTTAGCGGCGTTTAAATTATTTCTTACTCTCCAACCTAACCGCCTTGAGGGTGTCCAACTAGGTCTTCATTCTATTCATCTCTTCATCAGCGTGTGCGCCGAAGAGAGAAGAGTCAGAGAATGGGAGGTTCCAGATCCTCTGCTGCGCATCTGGTTTTAGTCCTGTCAGCCTCAACCAGGATGATCTCCTGGCGCATATTCCATGCACGTAAGAGTGCGCTGATAGCACTGCACCATCTGCTGCTGTGCTAATCATTTGATTGGCCACCAAAGATCCCTCGGTGACTATTTCGTCAAAATCTTTTTGGTCTTCCTTTGGGAGCTTGGTCTTGAAGCGCTCCAAAGAGTCCCATAAAGCTCTGTCATAACGGTCTAAAAACGCAGCTGCGTTGGAGACCTTAAGGGTAGCTGCAGCAGAAGTGCAGGCCCTGCGACCCCACGAGTCCTGGGACCTGCTCTCTTTATCCGGTGGAACAGAAGAAATAGCCGTTACAGCATGCGTCTTCCGAGCTGCTGCTAAGATGAGAGTCCGCAGGAGGGTCCGTCTTAACGAAGACTGGATCCGAGGTAGCCGGCTTGTATTTCTTTTGGATGCGAGCCGGTAACGCCTTAATGGTTGCTGGAGATAGGAACGTGTCCATGACCGGGTCAAGGATCCCAGGACCCAATGGGAGCAAAGGTCGAGCTGCAGCCTTCTGAAGAAGTGTTTCGAAAATCACTGTTGTTGTGACTTGTGGAACAGACATCTCAATGTTGAGTTTGAGCACCTCTCTGCAGGACCTCATGGTATGTATTAATGTCATCGATCGGAGAGACCATGGAAATAGGGCTGTCCGACAGCGTGAGGGAATAATCCCTCTTGGAGGAACGGGTAGGGGAAGTAGATGGTGTTCTGTTTAAACGACGAGCACTGCGCCTCCTTTCTCGTGATCAGACTGCACGTTCCTCTCGCCTAGGGGAACGCGATCTGTAGTGCCTTCCCTCAGGGGACCTCTCGTGCCTATGCCTGGGAGCACTCACTCTGTCCACCAGTTTCCGAAGAGGAGATCTATGAACCAGACTGGCATACTCTTGCATTCGCCTTGTCGCCCCCGAGTCCTGCCAGTGACGTAAGGTAAGCTGCCATCTTGGGGACAGCTGAACAGCAGAAGGAGCCTCCTGTACATGGCTTGTAGCTTCCGGAGAGGCTGATCTCGAAGAAGCCCGCCTGGGAGAGTGAGAGGACGAATGGTGCGAGGCTGACTCAGTCACCAGGACCACCGATCCACCTCCAGACCTCACTGAGGCCTGCCTCGACGTCGAGCGTACTCTCGACGTCGAACCAGCACGCATTCCAGACGTCGATCTTGGCTCCTGACTTCTGGCTGGTTGGATCTCCCGTCTGCTCGACGTCGAACGCCGTCTCGACGGCGACCAGTGCCGATGAGAAGCAGGTGAAGAATGCTGTCTCGACGTTGAACGGCAGTGTAAAGCCGACGGAGGGTCTCTCTCTAAGCCGAGAGTAGTCTAGATGACGGCGGAGGGGTATTTTTTGCCCTCGACGCCGCTGAGACTACTACAGAGGCCTCATCCTCGACGGCGCCGAGTTGACGACGGCGGAGGACTCTTAGCTCTCGACGTCGATCGCTGATGGGACTGCGATGACAGAAGATAGCCTGCCCTCTACGCCGAACGTTGTGCTGAAGGCGGAGGGTCTTTGCTCCTCGATGCAGAGTTGACGACGGCGGAGGGGTTTTGCTCCTCGCGATCGTTGCCAAGTTGACGACGGCGGAGGGGTGACGCTCCTAGACGCCAATTGTTGCCAGGTTGACGACAGCGGAGGGTCTCTGTTCCTAGTCGCCGGGTTGACGATGGAGGAGGGGTCTTGTTCCTCAACGCCGATCGTCGCCGGGTTGACGGCGGCGGAGGAGCCCGAATCTTTGACATGGACGACATACCTTTTCTCGACGGCGAGCCCGCTGTCAAAGGTCTTTTCTTGGATAAATGACCCACCGGTAGATCTTGTCTCAGCACCGAGCCAGACGCTAGATGGTATTCTAGACCTCTTGGAGCCCTTTCTCACCGGAGACCTTCCTCTAGATGACTTATCTGCCAGCCCATACAGGCAAATTCTTTCCCTGTACTTCAAGGTTCTTCTGGACAGGTTTTGGCAGTGAGGGCAGGTCTTAGGATCATGATCCTCAGGTAGACAAAGAATACAGACCTCACAAGAGTCTGTTTTGGCCTTCTTTGTACCACAAGAAGGGCAAGAGTCAAAAAGAGATGGCATTTTAAGTTGTCAAAAATGCCCAAACCTGTCAGAAAAAGACAGCCTCTTACTTCGAAAGATGTAAAACGTCGAAGTATGGAATAAAAGTTGTGAAAAATGAAGAGATTTACTGACAAAAGTCAGAAAAAAGTGGAGCTGTGTTGCCAGGATCCTTCCTAAAGGAGCCGGAAAGAACAACTGCCCTAACTGTCACCCCTGAGGCATGATGGGAAGCTAGGGGTCAGGAGTGCCCTAAAGGCACGGCGTCAGTTTATTGCTATGCAGCTATAGGTTAGCTTTTTAGTCTTTTTAGACTGGGTATTTGCAATGCAGCCTGGGAGCTTTCTATGCTTTCAGTTATTTATGAGAATTTCTACTGTTTGCTGAGCATTAAAACAGTTTCTAAACAATTTTTGTTGTTCTTTTTCCAGTTTCTAATGCATGTTTTCATGTGATGGTGGAAATTCCTTGCAGCATGATTCATCTCTGGTGTTTTTTAGACTGCAGTTGCTATATATATATATATATACATATATATATATATGTGGGGCACATATATAATAGTGTTTCCGGGTTCCTGCGATTCACCAAGAGAGGGTATGACATACACTCTCTCGACAAGACACTGATGAGGGTTAGGAAGATCCCGAGGGCATGCCTGCTACAAACTAAAACTAAACAAAAAGAGACAGACACAGGCAGCAAATTCCGCATGATAACGACATATAGCATAGAATCTCCCATCCTTAGAGGGATATTGGCCCGGAATTGGCATATCCTTCTAACTGATCCTGTAATTAAAGAGGATATTCCTTCGAAACCCCAGATTACCTTCTGCAAGGCGAGATCTTTGAAAGACTCACTTGTAAGAAGCCACTTTGAACAGAAGAAACCAAAGCAAAGTACATCGACCGCAATGAGGGGTTTATATCCCTGCGGCAAATGTAAAGCTTGTGCAGGGAGCAAGAGGGTACTATCTTACTGGGTACCAGGGGCAGAAATAACTAAGCCCATAAAGAAATTCCTAACATGTAGGACACCATTTGCGGTTTACTGTCTTGTCTGCCCATGCGGCCTAAGATACGTAGGCAGCACAATCCATCCACTAAAGATGAGGGTCCTGGAACACCAAAGAGCGATTGACAAGGTAGATCCATCCTACCCAGTCGCAAGACACTTCAATGAAACACACAACAGGGACAGAAGTAAATTACAATACTTCGGATTGGACAGCATTCCAGCTAGTGTTCAGGGTAGAGACAGGCTAAAATAACTGAGACGTCTGGAATCCAGATACATAATAGACCTGATGACAAAGGCACCTCAAGGGCTAAACAGCGGGGAAGAAATGGTGGTACATTTAGGAAGATAGACAACACATGGTACAAATTAGGATCTCAACGATGTTAGAACCTGTTGCTACATTATCTGCCCTTTTAAAGACAACTACAGTTGATCTTGGAATACGAATTTCAGACGACCCAAACTGACCACATTTTGTAATTTTGTACCAGTTGTGATGAATAATCTGAGATCTAGAACATTATTGTTTTGTTATCTATAGTTTATGTTTAATTGACTTGATCTAACGGTTTATGGGCTCATAAACTCTTTAGCTTCAACGTAGGGTAAATCTAGCTTTGTGATAGGACATGATACAAAGAAGAAAAAACGGTGTGTTTATTGCTGCACTACTTCTTAAACAGAGAGAGTTCCTACATAGGAAATGTATTGTTTTGTATACAAGACGACATGAGTCAAACCTTTTGGTTAATATAACACCGGGAGGACTTTAATTTACAATGTCAAATGGTATAGTTAGAATAATGGAGATTGTTTCGCAGTGATGTATGCCCTCATAGGGGGTTCCGAGCGAGGGCGCCTAGCCGATCCACTGCAGTACACTGGGGTTCCACAGATTGGCCAATGTCATGTGATGACATACAGGAATATACAGTGCTAACCACATTAGATGGGATAGCTACCCATCAGATATCTAAGAACTGGGGAGATCCGCGTTGTGCCAAAGTTTGAAACCCACTATTCACACATGAGACCATTGACCCCCGATATAACGCTTATCCGGGGTGACATGCCGATACATGGCAATATACGTTAAACTCCATTTGTACCACACTTGGGGAGGCAAACATCAGTAAGTTTATAATCTTACGGTGCTCAACTGGGATCACTTGCCCATTTAAAGATGGCCCCCGAGTATGCACTGATAATTTAGTCCGTTTTTTATGTTTGATGCGTGACACACACAATATGTATGGCTAATCTGCGGAGTGCAATTGACACCGAGGAAGGCTTGAAGCCGAAACGCGTCTGTTTACTCTGTGCTAATAAACACGAGTGCGAGCATCCGGTTGTTTACGAGTGCTGTTTTCCTGTTAAAACTACAAGGATTTGGAGCTGCTTATATTTTATATATATATATGGGGCACATATATAATAGTGTTTCCGGGTTCCTGCGCGTTGGGCGAGAATATTCTAATGCTTAGGAGTATTGATGAGGATCCCCTGGAAGAGAACCCCCTTGTTACAATGTATTTTTAGGAATGGTTCTTTTATGGTAAAGCCTGGATCTCACTTCCTCTCCAGAGAGGTGATTGTGACAAGGAAAGCTACTTTCCATGTAAGAAACTGCAGTTCGTATTTGTGTAGAGGTTCAAATAGAGGACCCATGAGCCTAGTAAGGACAATGTTTAAATTCCACACGGAGAGGGTGGTATTCTGGGAGGAATTATTCTTTTAAGGCCTTCCATGAACGCTTTGATAGCGGGTACTCTAAACAATGACAAATGTGGTCTGTTTTGTAGGTAAGCGGCAAGGGCAGCAAGATGTAATCGTATGGATGTGTATGGTAGATTACATCTTTGTAGATGCAGCAAATCGTAAATGTTCTGAATTGAAGCATCTAGCGGGTCAATTTTGTTGTTATTGCAGTAAGTGACAAATCTTTTCCATTTGGCTGCATAGCAAGCTCTAGTAGTAGGGCGTCTTGCTTCTTTACAGTCTGGAGGGAGGTTGAGGTAACCGAACTCTAGGACTTCAGGAGCCAGATTTAGTTGATTTGGATCTGGATGCTGATCTCTCTGCGTAAGCAGCTTTGGGGAGAGCCGTACTTTTTGGTGTGGATCTTTTAAGTTCCAGGAGTGTTGTGAACCATGGTTGTCGGGCCCATGCAGGAGCAACTAGGATCATCTTAAGAGACTATTTGAGCTAGAGTACAACTAGCGGAATGAGTGGGAGTGGCAGAAAGGCATACGCAAATCTGCCTGTCCAGTTCATCCAGATCGCATTGCTCTTGGACAACGGGTGTGGAAACCTTGAGGTGAGGGCTGGGCATTTTGCGTTTGTGGGTGTGGCGAACAGATCTATGTCTGGGTGGCCCTACATTTTGAAAAATGGTTGAAGAACTTAAGGATGAAGTTCCCATTCGTGTATCTGCGGTGTCTGACGACTTGACAGAACCACATTCCGATTGTGTACCCCTGGAAGATGTTCTGCTAGAAGGTATATCTTTTGTGGAATGGCCCATCTCCATATGCTTTGCGCTAGTTAAGAAAATTACAAAGGTGTTCCTCCTTGTTTCATTATATAATACATTGCCGTCATATTGTCCATGCGGACAAGGACAGTCTTGTTGATGAGATGTAGTTGGAATGATTTTAATGCTAGAAAAAATTGCTTGTAATTCTAGGTGATTGATGTGGAGCACGTTTTGTTGAGTGGTCCACCTGCCCGGAATTGTGTGGTTTAGGAGATGGGCTGCCCAGCCGGTAAGTGATGAGCCTGCTGTTAGCACTATCTGTGGAACTGAGTCTAGGATCAGCCACCCTTTGGAAAGGTTTTGTGTGTTCCATCACTGCAGACCGCGATATGTGCGGCTTTCCACCAACACCAGATATGAAAGTGGAGCTTGAGACTTGTTCCACTGACGTGCCAAGCATTCCTGTAAAGGGCACATCTGAAGTCTTGCATGAGGTACTATGAAAATGTAAGAGGACATCATTCCTGTGAGCTGCATAAACCCTCGAGCTGGTAGAGAGTGTGGGGTTGGAATTCTGTGATGAAGGCCTGCATACTGGCTATCCTGGCTGGATTGGTGTATGCAAGAGCTTTGGAAGGATCTATTGTGGCCCCTAGATACTGATGTAGGTAGGAGGGCTGCAGATGGGACTCTGAGGTTTATTGTGAACCCCAGGTCGTGGGGCAGCTGAATTGTTTAGCAAGTGTGGTGAACACACTGGCTGTGTGACTTGGCTTTTATGAGCTAGTCGTCCAGGTATGGAAACACATGAATCTGTTGTCTCTTCAAGTATGCGGCTACTACCGCAAGACACTTTGTGAAGACCCTGGGTGCTGTAATTACTCCGAATGGGAGAACCTCGAATTGATACGGTTGGTCGTCCACTGTAAACCTTAGATATTTCAGGTGAGCAGGGTGTATAGCAATATGAAGTAGGCGTCCTTGAGATCTAAGGTGGCAAGGAAGTCGCCTTGTTGAAGTAGTGGAAGGATTTGTTGAAGAGTGATCATGTGAAAGTGGACTGTATGTAGAAATTGAGAGGTCTGAAGTCCAGTATTGGTCAGAGTACCGTACATTTTGGGGATTAGAAGTACAGGAAGTAAACCCCAGTCCTTGGATGCTGTAGAGGGAGCTGGTTCTATTGCATGCTTTTGAAGCAGTGAGAGAACTTCCTGTTTGAGGAGCGTTAGATGTTCCATGGACATGGGACACAGTTTGGGTGGTATGTTGGGGGGAGTTGCGGTAAGCTCCAGCCAGTAACCATACTGGATACCTTGTCTTACCCACTTGTCTGTAGTGATGGAGTTCCAGACAGGTAGGAACTGTGAGAGTCTCCCTTCGACTGGAGTGGAATGGTCTGGAGGGAGCGGAGGGAAGTCATTGTTTGGTAGTGGGGGAGGTACGATTGTTGTTACCTCGGCCTCTCCCTCTGTTATTATTTCCCCTGTACCCGTCCTCTGAAATATGCCCTGTTGGGAGATGTTTGTGTGGGTCTTTTGTAGGAGGAGGAAGCAGTGTCTGCTCTGGATGTTTTTGGATGCACCCCTATACAAGGAGCGACGAAAGGAGCCTCGTGTTGGAGACTGCAATGCTCCCATAAATGTTGCAGTGTCCGTGCCTTTTTTCATTTTTTCTAAAGCTGTGTCTACAGCTGGGCCAAACAAGTGTTCTTGGTTGAACAGCTTATTCAAGATGGTAGTTTGCACTTCTTGTTTAAAACCACAAATGCGCAACCATGCATGTCTGCGTAGTAAGACACTGGTGTTGACAGATCTAGATGCAGTGTCTACTGCATCGAGGGCACATTTAATGGATGCATTTGTAATTAACTTGCCTTCTGGACCTGATCAGGTGCTTTGGCCTTGTATTGGTCAGGCAAATGCTGAATTAGGTTCTCAAGCTCATCGTAGTGAGCCCTATCATACCTGGCAAGCAGTGCTTGTGCATTAGCTATCCTCCAGTGATTAGCTGCTTGGGAGGCTACTTGTTTGCCTGAAGAGTCAAGTAGTTTAGACTGTCTGGAGGTGGAGTATGACCGGAGTTTTGAGAATTGGCATGTTTCCTTGCATTGGACACTACCAAAGAATCTAGAGGGAGTTGTCCTTTAATGTACGTGGGATCATTTGGGGCGGGTTTATATTTTTTATCAATTCGAGGAATGAGAATTCTGGTCCTGACATGGTCCTTGAAGATGTCTGGTGTGAGTTTAATGACACCTTTGAGCATGGGTAAGGTTTGTATTGCCCTTTGTGACTGGGCAAAAGTATCTACCAGGTAGTCTTCCTCCATGGGGTCTGAATGCATTTGTACGCCATGATATTGGGCATCCCTATTAATAAGCTGACTAAACCCTATGTTGTTATCTGGGGAAGATGGCCGTGTTGGGCATGCCTCTGGATCAGGAAGATCTGGAATATCTGCAAGGTCATTGAAATCCGCCCACGTGTCCTGTGTTATAGTAGTATAATCATCAGGGTTATCTAAAGGGTCATTATCTCAACCCCCGTCCCCTAAGTCATCATCATCCTGTGGTGGTGGTGAGTGTGGGTAGTCTAGGAGAGTGTATGGGAGACTTTACAGGAGATAAAGGCTTAGTAGGAAGAACAGGAGAAGAGGGTTGTAGGGGTGAAGTTGCAAAGTCTTTTCTTTACAGGCACCTCAGGAGAGTGTGAGGTGTCGAATTTCCTCTTGTTTTTTTAAGGAGACTGACAATATGGCCTGTTTTAGGGTCCACATGCAATGTCTTGTTTCGGATCGATAGGATCTGGTTGAAACAGTTATTCCTGGTTGGTGTCTCCTTTCGGTGCAGATTTTTTCGGTTCCGAACGCGGTTTTAATTTCTGCCCTGCAGCCTTAGAAGGGGTTTTTTGCTCCTTCGGCTCTGATGTCGAGTTGGTAATCTTTTTCGGATTCGAAGGTTTTTGGGGTTTGTTCGGATCAGAGGCGGCCTGGTCTTTTGGGGCAGTAGAGCTCTATGCAGAGGGCTTTTTAGAAGCAATGATAGTAGGATGTATTCCCAATTTTAGTACCAATGGTGTTTTTTGGGCACCGATATGCGGCTTGCTCGGTCCAGAGCTGCCGGAAGGCTTTTCCTTTGTGGAGCCGGGCCTCGATGCGGGAGTCCTGCAGCTTTCTTTCGGTCACGACTAGGGCCTTCAGTAGATGTTTTGACTGGAGACTTTTCTCGGGTGGGGTAGTCTTTGTGGATCAAAAGGAGGCGCAAGCGTGGCAATCTTTTTCCTTGTGTTCTGGCGAGAGACAAAGATTGCAGACCTTATGATGGTCACTGTGTTGAAATTTAGCTACACACTGGGGGCATTTTTTAAATTGAGTCCTTTCCATTAGCCGTAGGCCCGAATGGCGTCGATAGGCCCAGCGACCCGTGTCGACGCCCGGAACAGAGTATTTTGAAGTTCCCGCATTGAAGGCCAGGCAAACCAAAACAATACCGTCGAGTTGTGATGGTTTGCTGGCCAAAAAAAATTGGGAACAGTACCGAACTGCCGAAGTTACCGCCGAACCAGATGGCGGAAAAAGACAATCTGAGGATGGAGTCGATGCCCATGCGCACTATCGTCCAAGGAAGGAGTCACATACTTCTGACTACAAAGACTTCTTCCAAGACAACAGCAAACTGCAGTCATCCGGCCCAACAGATGCAATCTATGCAAAAGTATGAATTCCGCAGCTCATATGCCTCGAACACCTTCTTTAACCCTCAAGGAAATCTTTAATAACTGGAATCCTTAAGAGATTTGTGAAGGACTTTTCCTGTATGCCGTGAGAGCAGATAGGTGGACTCTCAGAGTATTGAAGACCAGATTTAACAAGGTGTAATAAATATGGGAGAATTATTTCCTCCTGGCAAGAGGTGGGATCAATCTGTTTGGAGGAGTACCAAATGCAAAACAGTTTCAATGTAAAAGAATAAGCAACTCTTGTAGATTGCCGCTTTGCTTCCTTTAAAAAGTCCGTACACTCCTGAGGCAGGTTTAGATGAACTTACTGCATTCTCAGGAGCCATGCTGCCAAACTCAAGGAGGAAAGGCAAGGGTTTAGCAGTTGAACTCAACTTCGTGAGAAGGTCCGGTCTGCAAGGTAGCCTGAGATGTGGTCGGATAGACCGGTGAAGGAGGTCCAGAAACCACAATTTTCTTGGCTAATCCAGGGCGATGAGAAACATCTTGGCTGTTGTGGACGCCAGATTGTGCAATGCAAGACTGCTGGTATTGGAGGAACAGGGTACAGAAATGTGTTCGACCAGACGATCCATAGGGCATTCCCTAGTGACCTTGAATGGTAAAATCTGGAGGCAAACATCTGTAGAAGCTGTGACCGACATGTTTAAGATATCTTGTACGACTTCTTCATTCAGCACCCACTCATGTTTTTCTTCAAGAACCCTGGATATTCTACGCCCCTGGCAGATGCGCAGCTACCAAGGTTAGATTCCTGGTGATGAGCCGGTGCCTGATAAATTGAGCTTCTTGGAACAGAGCTCTGAACCACGCCCCCCCCCTCCCCTGCTTGTTCAGGTAGTACATGGTGGTTGTATTGTCCGTCTGAACAAGTAGTGCGTTGGTCGTGAACAAAGGATGAAAGGTCTTGAGTGCGAGGTGTGCTACTCTGAGTGCCAGGAGGCTCAAGTGATAGGTCTGTTCTCTCTAGGACCATAGCCATTTTTTCTGTAGGTGATCCATGTGGGCTCCCTACCCGAGCAGTGAGGCATCCATGACCAGGGTCTGTGTTGGTGGTGAAAAGGAATTCCCTTCAGGAGATTTTCTAGGAACACCACCACTGGAGAGATTCTACAGCATGAGTTGAGAGGGTGATCTTAACCTCCCAGTTCCCTGAGAACTGGTTCCACTAGTCCTCCAGACACTCTTGGAGATGATGCTTCTGGAAGCAAGCATTGGGAGTTAGAAATATGCAGGACACCATTGAGTTGAGGAACGAAGAGACCATGCATACTGATGAATGGGCTATCCGCTGTAGATTGAGACATTCAGGGAATGGATAACAGTTGTTCCCTCCAAGGAAATACCTTTTCCTGTAAAGTACTGATGGTAGCTCCTAAGTAATGTATCTTAACTGGAGAGGACGTGAACTTTTGAACATTGACGTGCAGACACAAGCAATGAAGCAGATTGCATGTCCATAGGAAATTTTCTTGGGCTTCTGTGAAGGTGGATGCCTTGATCAGCCAATCGTCCAAATAGGGATATACAAAGTGTTTTCGAAGGTGCAACGCCACCACTGCCGTGCATTTGGAAAAGGTCCTGGTCGTGGACTTAAGGCCAAAGGGGAGAACCCCGTATTGGTAGTGGTTCTGTCCCACAACGAACCAGAGGAATTTCCGATGGGACTTTGCGATAGGAATATCAAAATAAGCGTTGTGTAGATCTATTGAACAGAGCCAGTCTCCCAGTTGAAGTGGAGGGTAAATTTGGTCTAAGGCCAGCATCCTGAATTTTTCCTTCCGGACCCACTTTTTTAAGATGGAAGGTCGAAACTAGGCATGAACTGGAAATATCTGGAGTAGATACTGTGACCTTGTTGGTTTTGAGGGACTGGTTCCACCTCTTTCTTGTGGCACAGTGTTAACTTCTTGTAACAGCTTGAAGAGAGACATAAGCGGCCTCGGAGGAACGGATGGTGGTGGGGCAGTGAATCTGAGACGATCGCTATAGTTGAAAATATTCAAGACCCAGGGATCTGTTATTTGTTGCCATTGTCAGATAATTTGCAATACCTCGCCCTACCGGAGTGGGTACGGAAGTGGGAGGAGGGGTGCAAGAGAAGATTCAGGGTTTTGCTGCAGTGGGTTATGTCCTCCCGGATTAGCCTGTTGGGAGCTCCGTCCTCTGTGGGCCTTGAGCTGTGACTGGTAAGGGCGCCGATATTGTTGTGATCTGCCGGACTGCTATTGAGGGATTTAAACCCTCTGAAGAGAAACTGCAGTGCTAAGGGCGGAATGAACGCGGCTGTTCTTTTGATTTTCCTAATCCTACCAATTTTAAGGTATCCATTTCTGTTTTCATTCTCGCCATTTCGTTGTCAGCGTGTGAGCTGAAGAGGGTGGAACCGGAAAAAGGCACATTTTGGAGACGTAACTGGGCGTCTGGCTTCAGAGATGTCAATCGAAGCCAGGCAAGTCAACGTAAAGATCCAGTGGCAGTAACTGTGGGCGGCTAGAATGGAGGAATCCGCAGCCGTGCTGAGGACTTGATCCGAGACCATAGCTCCTCCTGGACTTTTTCTAGAAAATCTTCTTGGTGCTCTTTTGGGAGGTGATCTGCAAAGTGGAGAATAGAGTCCCCCAAGGCAAAATCGTAGCTTCCTAGGATGGCTGTGGCACTGGCCACTTTCATGGAGAGAGCTGCGGCACTGCAGATCCTTCATCCTGATGAATCCAACTTTTTACTCTCCCTATCGGGGGTAGAAGCAGAAGATGGTGAGGTGGCGTGAGATTTGTGCCGCTAAAATCACCACCGAGTCGGGAGGAGGATCGGAACATGACCTTGGATCCTGTTCCGGTGGTCAATATTTCTTTTGGAGCCTTGATGGTGCTGCTTTTGCAGCAGCAGGAGTGAGGAACAATTCCATTGATGGCTCCAGAAGTCCCGGTATTAGCAGAAGTAACAGTCTAGAGGCCGTGAGTAGGTAGCGGTTCTCAAAGAGGACAGAAGTCGATGAGTAGGGATCTCTATAGGTGTGCTCAATTTGGATTCGCCTTGAACCAGGATTTCTTGAAGAATTTATATCAATTGGGGAGGACCGAGGTTGAGGAGAGTCGAACAATGTAGGAGAGTATCTTCTGGTATACCAAGACGTATCCCTATGGTAATGACGTGTGTGTGATCTTGATCTGTAATAAGATCGGCGATGCAAATGGCCTGATCTCGTGGAGGAGCAAGAGTGTCCATGGCGAGAAGGATGGCATGTCTTTGAAAGTGAACTCCTAGGTGCTGGTGTGATGGGGAGCTGAGGTACCAAAGCAGGACAGGTGCTGGTAGTAATGGTAGTGCAGGAGGTTGAGGTAGTGGCGGTGGAAGCAGAGTCAGTAGCACTGGAGGTCCAGTGGAGGAGAGACCGGGATGGAAGAAGGTATCTCAACCATTGATGGAGATCTGGATTGAGACTCAGTTGATGGGTAGAATGTCCTTTTGGAGGATTTTCATCTCCTCGAAGTCGATCTCAGTTGCCAACTGTCCTTGGACGACGATCAGCTCCTTGACGTAGATCAGCTCCTCGACGTCTGCCAAGCTCATCTTCGATGTTGACCTGCTGTCAACCATCGATCTCTCTGCGATGTTGAGTCGGTATCACTCGACAGACACTTGTCTTGGTGTCAGCAGTCGATACGAAGTGGCTCTCGACGTCACTCGAGTGGTTCTATAAGTAGACTTTTTCGCAACGTCGAACCAATCAATGACAGCAAACATGTTGGTGCTCTAACTCCTCTGGACGTTGACCGGGACGGATAGCCTTTTGCCTGAAAAACGCCTCTCAGACCTCCACGTCTATTGGAGTTTGAGGGAAAAGCTCTGGTGGAAGAGTTAAATACCGCTCGCTCAGAGGCCTCACTGGCTACTTGCGGTTTTCTCCTCTTCTCTTCCGTGCAGGCGAATCTTCTCTCCGCCATGCAGGGTACGTCTGGAGAAAGGTCTTGCAGAAGTCACAAGAGGCAAGAAGATGAGGATGGTAGAGATACAGACCTTGTGTGGGTCTGTTTTAGCTTTTTTTCTGCCACATCTAGGAAATTTGTTGAAAAGAGATGGCATTTTAAATAGGAAAAAGGTCTATTCCTATCAGAAAAATAATTTGCTGCACAGAGAAAGACCAAAGACATCGAGTGCAGCAAAAAACAGTGAACTTTGAAGATCTAAATTGCAGGAAAAAAAAAACTAAAAAAGGGTAGAGTTCATGCTCCAAGGGTCCTGTCAGAAGGTACTGGAAAAAATGAACTGCGATAACTGCCTCTGGAGGAGAATGATGGAATATTGGTGGTCTCTCCACTCTTAAAGGCACATCCTCCTTTTCTTCACTTATAATGGCAGCCTATGGGCTACATTGCCCTGCCCTACTTCATCGGTTTTCTCATAGGAAAAGGATTTGTGATAGTTCTCTCTGTGCCATTACAAGAAATTAACGTACTGAGACCATATGTAATTACAGTGTCCCTTGCCATTCCAAAATTAGGAACTCTGACCACTGTAGCCTACCCCTAGGCTGTATTACGACTAAGTGACTTTTCAAGGCCTTCCTGAAGAAAGGCGAACTTCAACACTTAAGAACTTATATTGGATAAAGTGCTCCGGGGTCCCCGCAGTTGGGCAGGACTATTCAATGCTTATGACTATACATGGAAATCCTCTATGAGAGAACTAGGCCTTAAATTTATAATTGTTGCACTTACAGCAAGTAACAAAGTATAGGGTGTAATATCTAGGCATATCACCCTGAGTAGTCGATGTAATCTAGAAGTAATGAGAAAGTAAGCAAATGTAATTACTGCATAATTTAAACTGCTTTTTGAACCACTGCAAACCTCTAACGATTGCAAATCCATTCGCAAATGCACTTCTTGAAATGTTCTGATTGAAAGTATATTTTACCTATGTGTACTAAGACCTGCTCTAGAAAAGAAAACTTAAATATACATTTTTTTATACTTACCCTATTGGTCTGAATTCAGTCTGAGTATGTTCCTTCAGTCTTGATTGAGTGAATAAAATACATTTTCAACGCACTCTCAGAATAGGCTTTACTGCTCCCCCACTACCCACAAAGAGCTGTTGGTACTTAGCTAATTTAGCCTCTGGGGATCCACTGGACTCTGTGGACAGTAAACCTTACTTTGGTATAGTATATACACAGCCATCTTCCTACAGCAGATCGCACTAATAGGCAGGGATGTGAGAGGAAAATGTTACTTACCAGTAGACATCTGTTCTTGGCATGTAGAGCTGTAGAGTCACATGCTGTGCATAGATCGCCATCTTGTGTTGGGTCCGGATGTTTGCAGTTTGGTTTTTTCGAAGAAGTCTTTCCAGTCACGAGGCCGACTCCTTTCAGTGTTAGTGTGCATAGGCATTGACTCCATTCAGATTGTTTGCAGTCATTGGGTGAGAATGGAGTTAGTGTATAAAGAGATGACCATGCTTATGTATGTAATAAGTATTGAATTAAATGACTTTAACTGCAACAGGTATAGGTAATGACTTGAACTGCAACAGGTATAGGTACCCGGGAAGGCGGGTGGGCGCATGTGCGTCTACAGCACTATATGCCAAGAACAGAGGTCTACTGGCAAGTAACATTTTCCGTTCGAGGCATGTGAGCTGTAGATCGCATGCTGTGCATAAACTATACCTCTAAACAAAACAAGGGGACCAAATATGGTGCACATTACTGATAACAGCGGCCCTTGATAAAGGTTAAGTATAAACAAATAAAAATAGACCAGAATCAATACTATATTGCTGCTGTCCAGCCGGACAGTGAGATTTAATGAACAAGTTAAGGATCAAGAGAGACAAAATTAAGTGGGACGCAGTCCTGCATCCTACACATTAAGGTACAAAGAAAATCAGAAGAAAACAAACATTCAGGCAGGGCAAAGGGCTTGTTTGAAATGTCAAGAATTAGACTAGCAAAATGAAAGCCCGACCATTTCACATAAAATTAGAGTTAAATTGTGTACACAGTATCAAGCAAGTAGACGACGTTTCGATCCCTTTCAAAGAACAATGGGATCATCATCAGGACAACAATGCATGCCTGAACATAAAGCCACTGGTTTAGTGGCGAGGAGGGCTCAGACAACTCTAGGTCTGGTGAAGGAAGGAACAGTGCACACTGGCCTCCGGGCATTAAGATGGTAGTGTAGTCCGGGGCATCTTACGGACGGCACGGGAAACCCAGGCATAGATTGAGACTCAGAGGCCAGGCTCTGGTGGTGGGTAAGTGGCCAGGTGTAGTCGTATGCTGCCCGTGGGACCGGGGGAATTAGAGTGGCCTGTTGCACACGACAGAAGGCGGGCATAAGCAGTTTAAGGCTCGATGACCTGTTGAATGAGGACACTGAGCAGTGCTCTACGGCTGGAGGTCCGGACGCTATGAGGTCTGCGTGTTGCACAATGACTGAATAGTCTGACCACCATTTTTATGCCCGGAGGCCAGTGTGCCCCGTCCCTTCCTTTACCAAACCTAGCGCTGGCTGAGCCCTCCTCGCCACTAAACCAGTGGCTTTATGTTCTTCAGGCATGCATTATTGTTGTTCTGATTAGGATCCCATTATTCTCTGAAAGGGATCGAAACGTCATTGACGAAAAGTGTTACTTACCTGTAACTGCAGTTATCCAGTATTGGTATATTTCATAGATTCACATGCCTGAATCATTCCCCCTCGTTGGGGTGAGTCTCCCCGGTATATAAAAATAGTAATGTCATAAAGACATATATACACTACTAGGCCGGAGGCCTCACATTAGTAACCTATCTGAGTCCTTTTGTAAAAAAGGACCAAACTTTGACCAGGAGCTTATCAGCTACTACCACCCTCTAGAACCTTCCTGGAAGGAGCCCTAGTCCCTCAGATTTTCGTAAGCGCAGTGCTAAGTAGTACCTACTGAGAGAACCAAGGTGAGCCCTTCCAGGGGAGGCGGGTGGGTTGCATGTGAATCTATGAAAGATACCAATACTGGATAACTGCAGTTACAGGTAAGTAACGCATTTCTTATCCAGTATTATGGGTATCTTTCATAGATTCACATGCCTGAATCAGAGTAGCAAGTAGTAGGTAGCACATTTTGCATAATATAGCATGTAAGACACTTGATAATACCTTATCAATAGTGCAACAGAATAAACTGCAAACAGTAGCAGGGTAAGAAATGTGCAATTAGGTTATAGGAAAGGTGGGATGAAAGGAAGAAGGCTCACCTCTAATGAAAAAGATGACGGAGCATCGCCTTTCCCACTGCTGCATCCTTCATAAGTTCCGAATCCAAGCAGGAGTGCTTGGTGAATGTATGAGGTGTCTTCCATGTCACCGCTCTGCAAATGTCGACATGGGCACCCCAGAAAAGGGCGCCATGGAGGTGGAAACCACTCTAGTGTAATGAGCCGGAACTTTGGCGGGCAGAGGTTGTCCCGCTTGTTGGTGGCAGAAGGCGATGGCCGCAGAGATCCACCTTGAAATGCTCTGCTTTGTCAATGGTAGGCCCTTCCTGGGCCTGCTGAAGGCAATAAATAATTGGTTAGACTTGCAAAATTGTTCTGTTCTATGAAGGTAGAATTTCAGACATCTTTTCAGATCTAAGGAATGTAGAGATCTCTCCGCTGTTGAAGATGGATTAGGGAAGAAAGGTCTCAGGACAATAGGTTTGCTTAGATGAAAAGCAGACGGAACCTTTGGTATGAATTTGGGGTTAGTCCGTAGAATGACTCTGTCCTGTTTAAACTGAAGGAACGGGTCCTGAATACAGAAAGCCTGCAGCTCACTCACCCTCCTTACAGACGTGAGAGCCAGCAAGAGAGCTGTTTTCCATGACAAGTATTTGAGATCCGCTTTATGCATCGTCTCAAAGGGGTGTTTCATCAACTGCGCCAGGACAATATTGAGCTTCCATGTAGGTGGTAAAGGTCTCACTGGAGGATAAGTCCTGAATAAGCCTTTCAGAAACTGCTTGACCAGTCTATTGGACCATAGGGAAACACCAGACGAAGAGCGTCTGAACCGAGATATGGCTGCTAGGTGGACCTTGATTGAGGCATGAGCCAATCCAGAGTTGGCCAGGTGAAGCAGGTAGGGCAGCAGTTGTGCTGGAGATGACGAGAACGGGTGCAGTTTGTTAGCTCTACACCATAAACAGAATCTCTTCCAGTTAAGAGAATATGTCTTATTGGTACTGTCAGCCCGGGCCCGGGCCAAGACGACCCTGCAGTCCTGAGGGATATCTAAGTCCTGGAATCTCTGAACTCAGGAGCCAAGACGATAATCTGAGAGATGTCAGATCTGGATGCTGGACTTGCCTCTGGTTCATAGTGAGGAGATGCGGGTAAGGCCTGAAAGGAATCGGAGGCTCCAGCGATAGAAGGTGGAGTTCTGTAAACCAGTGTTGGCGTGGCCACGTAGGGGCGACCAGGATCAGTGTGCAATGCTCTGCTTTCAGTTTCCGAAGGACCTTGGGGATCAGGGGAAATGGAGGAAAAGCGTAAGCAAATACGTTGCGCCATGCAATCGAAAATGCATCCCCTAGAGATCCTTTCTGGGGAAGCCAGCTTGCGTAATGTTGGCCTTTTGCGTTGATCTCCATCGCAAATAGATCCAGGTGAGGTCTGCCCCTTCGGGAGAATACTGCGTCGAGAGCATGTTGGTCAAGCTCCCACTCGTGGCAAATGGAGCGTTGCCTGCTCAGTGAGTCCGCCAGGGTGTTGTCTTCTCCTGGGACGTACTCCGCCCTCAGCGAAATGTTGTGTTGGAGTAGCCACTTCCAAATTCGCTGCGATTCTTGAGACAACGTCATGGATCGAGGTCCCCCTTGCTTGTTTAAGTAGTGCATTGTGGTGGTGTTGTCCGTCCTTACAAGCAATGGGGAGTTCCTGATTCTGGGTAGGAAAGCTCGAAGAGCCAGGTATACTGCCCTCAACTCTAACAGATTGATGTGGAGCAGTTTTTCGGCTGGCGACCACTGACTGTAACTGAAGTTCCTGCAGGAACGCACCCCATCCTTCCAATGATGCATCTGTTATCACGTGTGGGGAGATTAGAAGCAGGAATGGAAGGCCCTGGTTCAGGTTTTTTGTTTGAAGCCACCAGTGCAGGGCCTTCACCATGAACGGAGTGATCCTGAGTAGATCGTCAAAGGATCCCGTACACTGGAACCACTAAGATGATAACGCCTCCTGTAAGGGACGCATACGGAGGCGGCAGTGTGGTATTAGGAGGATGTTGGAGGACATCATTCCTAGCAATGACTTGAAAAGTCGCACCTTGATGGTCTTTTTGAGCTGAATGTGTGCTGCCAGCGACCTCAGTTTGGCCTGACGCTCCTGTGATGGAAAGGCCTTCTCCTGATGTGTGTCTAGAATTGCTCCCAGGAAAGTGAGGCGTTGAGGGCTGCAGTACTGACTTTTCCTGGTTGAGTGTAAGTCCTAGACTCTCGAAGAGCTGAAGACAGGCGTTGGAAGACCTGTTCACGCCTTCTAGAGTGGAAGACTTGATGAGCCAGTCGTCCAGGTAGGGGAATACCTGGTGATGTTGCTGGCGAAGGTAAGCTGCCACTGGAGATAGGCATTTTGTAAAAATGCGTGGCGCCGACTTCAGGCCGAATGGCAACACTCTGAACTGGTAATGTCTGCCCGCCACAGTGAACCTCGAATTGGCGGTGACTCTTGTGGTTGAGTATGTGAAAGTAGGGGTCCTGGAGGTCTAAGGACACCATGAAATCCCTGGAATTGAGTAGTTGTAACACCTCTTGAATGGATACCATACGGAACGATTGTTTTTTGAGGTATGTGTTGAGGTTCCTTAGATCCAGTATAGGTCTCCATTTCTTCTCCTTTTTTCGTATCACGAAGAACCGGGAATAGAATCCTTTCCCCCTCTGACCTCTGGGAACTCTTTCTACGGCTCTTTTCTGAAGCATTAGTGAGAGTTCCGCTTGAAGAAGATGAAGATTCTTGTGTTGCATGGGACATGGGGGGTTCGAAGGAGTGTCCACAAACTCCAGAGTATGCCCGAACCGAACCAGTTGGAGAACCCAACGATCCGTAGTTATTTTTTGCCAATTGTGGAGGAAGTTGGAAATTCGAAGACTGTATCCATTGCAAACAATATTCAGCACCCACTTGTCCAGAGTAATTTTACTCCACTCTGCCAGAAAAAATCGAATGCTTCCCCCCCCCCCCCCCCCGGAGCGGATAACGGATGAAGGGGAAGTAACAGCTCAGGGTCGCGACCCGGCCAGGCCCTTGTTCGCTGTAGAGGACTGCTGTCCCCCTCTACCCTTCTGTCGCTTTTGGAAGGGTCTCCAGAACTGCTGCTGTTGTTGCTGCTGCTGTCCCGAAGACTGCCCCCGTCCTCTTCCTTGTGCACCGAAGCGTCTCAGGAACAGGCAGTAGGACTTCTTTTCTTTGGCCTTCTCCAAGCCCACAGCCGTCAGGGTCTCTGCCTCCGCCTTCATGCGGGCCATCTCATCGTCGGCATGCTTTCCTAACAGGGTTTCCCCGGAAAAGGGCAGATTGGCCACCCGCTGCTGGGCTTCCGGCTTAAGAGATGTGAGCCTGAGCCAAGCATGGCGCCGCTGGTTGATCCCATGACAGTACCCATGGGCAGCCAAGAGAGAAATGTCCGCAGCTGCGCTTATGACCTGGTTTGATACCAGCATCCCCTCTTTGAGGATCACTTGGAAGTCCTCCCTCTTGTCTCGTGGCAGAAGGTCCGTGAACTGTTGCAGGGAGTCCTACAGGGAACGGTCGTACCGCCCCAGCAACGCCGCATCACTGGAGGCCTTCATGGATGTGGATGCCGTTCCACAAGCCTTCCTTCCAGCCGAGTCGATCCATCGGCTTTCCTTCTCGGGCGGCACGGTTGAGGACGGGGAGGTAGAGTGTAACTTCCTGGCCGCCGTCACTATCACAGAGTCGGGTACTGGATCTATCCGCAGAAAAGCCGGGTCCGACTCCGGGGCTCTGCACTTCTTCAGAAGTCGGGAGGGAGTGACCTTCACCGCTAGCGTGAGGAACAGCTCCTCTGCAGGTTCTACCAAGTCTGGCACTAGCGGTAGAAGAGGGAGAGACAAATGCTTCTTGTGAAGCGTTTCAAAGATCACAGACGTCGTGGGTGTTGGAGCCGTCACCGTGATTCCCAATTTCGTAGCGCCCCTCAGGAGAACCTCCTGGAACGTGCCGATATCGTCCACCGGAGACACCCTTGTCTCGGGGGAGTCCGACAGGTCGGTGAATAGGATCTTGTCCTGAGGAGTCCGGGCGGGACCTGGATCCCTGCCTCTTATGGAGACGTCTTGATCTAGTGGAGGATCTAAGACTACTCCTCGATCTTCCTCTCCGTCCGGCGCGTGATCGCAACCTCCTAGGCCTCGGTCGATCCGCCGGGGCCCCCGGAGCGGGTGTCTTTGGTTTATCCGTGACCTTCGGCTTAGGAGTCCCCTTGGGAGGGGTTGGAAGCCTGGGTAGTGAGACCAACCTCGGAGGGACCGGAGGTGGCTTTTCTGGCAACTGCGGTCGAGGTCCGGGTTGTGGAAGTGGTGGTAACGGAG
Source organism: Lissotriton vulgaris (assembly GCF_964263255.1). Classification (NCBI taxonomy): domain Eukaryota; kingdom Metazoa; phylum Chordata; class Amphibia; order Caudata; family Salamandridae; genus Lissotriton; species Lissotriton vulgaris. The sequence continues at coordinate 1,523,873,872 of NC_141693.1, read as the reverse complement.
GAGGGGTAGGAGCCCTCGGAGGGGGACCCCTCGGCAATGGAGGCGGAGGTGTAACTGGTCTCTGGGACGGGGTATACACCTCGGAGTACACCGAGCCCCGTGATCCACCTTCCTTTCCAGCCTGGGACGTTGGAGACCCTCCAATGGGGTCAGGTGTTCTTCCACCTCTCTTCGGCATCGAAGAATGGCGACCAGACGGCGAGCGTCGGTCCCTCGACGTTGAGCGTCTTTTCCTCAGCGTTGACAGTCTACGCCTCGACGGCGACCTCGTCCGCCTAGACGGGACCTCCTGCGCCTCAATGGCGATCTGCGCCTTGACGGAGATCTACTCCGACAACTAGGATCCCCTTGACGACGATCTTCTCCTTTTCGCCGACAGCGAACGGCGGTGTCAACTCGACGGCGAGCGCCGACGCCGGGCCCTTCGACTTCGATCACTCGACGATGACTTCGACGAGGAAGATGACGAAATAGTCACAGGAGACTTAGACGGTGGTCTGTTCAGTTCCTTAGACGTCGAGCGTCGACGTCACTTCGACCCAGAGCCCTGGAGAGACGGGGAACAGACTGTAGTCATCCCTCTCGACGCCGTAGTCGGTGCAATCGACCCAGACGGAGAATGGGGATGCTTGCTGGTCTTCCTGCCCCTGGGGAGCCCCCCAGAGGCCTCAGCACGGGTAGAGGAAGCCCCTCCAGACCCACCTTGCGCCTTCAGCCTTCTTTCCTCAAGGCCCTGAAGCCTGATCTTCTTTCTGTCCTTCAGGGTCCTGCCAGAGAAGTCTTGACAGATCACACACTCCTCTGGGACATGGGAAGAGGGAAAGCAGAGGATACACACCTCATGGGGAGTCTGATTTGGCCTTCGTCCTGGAGCACTTCGGGCATTTGTCAAATAATGCAGGCATATTTGACATCAAAAGGGTGCAAAAACCAAGAAGAAAAGCACTAAAGTACTTAGAAAGCACACAATTCGAAACAAAAGTGAAAAATCGCCAATAAACCCTTGAAAAGGGAGAGCTCAATGCTCCAGGGTCCTGCTTGCAGGAGCTGGAAAAAAAAAAGAACTGAAAGTAAAAGGGACCTGCAGTGCATTCTGGGATACTGTGAAGTTCTGGAAAGTTCTCTTAAAGGCACAGTGTTTTGAGCCACATAATGGCAGCCTATGGGGCTTGTCTGTTCATGTCTTCCTCTCTATCATTCCAGGGGGTTTCGCTGCTGAAGCAAGGAAAATCTGGACAGGCTTTGCTGTTTGTGGATTTTTGGAGGAATTTCTAGCTGAAGTACTGGACAGTGTAGCCTGTTTTATAGGCTGCATTATCTGTCTTTAATTCTCTCTTAAGTGTCTGTGCATTTCTGCTTTTTGCAACACTTTAAGAGATTATTTTTGATTGCTCCGGGGTCCACGCACATGGGCGGGTCTATTCTCTAGATTATGACTATACACAGAGATCCCCTACTACAGAAATGGAAGAATCACCTGCTCTTGGCCATGTACCGGATCAAGAGAGTGCTCATGACACCATAAGAAAAACGTCTTCCACTTGAAAGCATATGATTTCCTAGTGGAGGGTTGTTTTGATTCTTTAAGAATAGTCATGCAGTCTGCTGGGAGGTCTAGGTGTCCATACTGGATGACCTCAGGAGCCATGCCGTCAAGCGAAAGGAGGGGAGATTGGGATGAAACACTTTCCCCAGGTACTTGGACAACAAGTCTGGACGGCAAGGAAGTCGCCGGTGCGGGACCTCCGACAGCTGTAGAAGATCGGGGTACCACCACTGGCGTGGCCACTCTGGTGCTATCAGGATCATCCTGGTGTTGGTCCTGTAGAATTTCTGGATCACCGCCGGGATCAGAGGCAGGGGAGGAAAGGCGTAGAGTAATGTCTGCGACCAGCTGATCAAAAGACTTCCCAGTGATCCCTGTTGGGGGAACCTGGACGCGAAGACGGGGCATTTTGCATTGGCCGCGTCTGCAAACAGGTCTATGTCCTGTACGCCCCAGCGCAGAAAAACCTCCAGCGCGACTTCCTCGTTGAGCACCCAAATGTGCGCTTCTACGAAGACTCTGCTTAGGCAGTCTGCTTGGACGTTTAGAAGTCCTGGTAGATGAACTGCCACGATGGAAAGGCCCCTTGCCAGGAGCCAGTGCTAGATGGCTTGTGCTTCCAGAGACAAGACTCTTGACCTCGTGCCACCCTGTTTGTTCAGATAGAACATAGTTGTCATGTTGTCCGTCTGGACCTGGAGGTAGTTGGTGCGCAGAGAAGGATAAAGAGACTTGAGAGCCAGATGAACTGCTCGAAGCTCCAGGAAGTAGATATGGTAGCCTTGCTTTACTTCGGACCGGAGGCCTTGAACTTGGAGCCGGTCCATGTGTGCTTCCCAGCCTTGAAGGGAGGCATCCGTGACGATTGACTGAGACGGAGGACGACGATGGAATGGAACCCCCCGGAGGAGCTTGGACCGTTTCAACCACCATCTTATCGAGTCTATGGCTTCTTGAGGAAGCAAGACCCGGTCTTCCCACTGATCCGATCTCTGAGAACATTGGTCCTCGAGGGCTTGCTGGAGAGGCCTCAAGTGAAGGTGAGCATTGGGCACAATGTAGATGCACGAGGCCATCGACCCCCAGGAGAGAGGACACTTGTCTGGCTGTGGGGGGGGTGAGTGTCCAGTAGAAGGCGACCCTTCAGGAGCATAGATGACAACCTCTCCTCCGAAGGACACACGCTTGCCTGTAGTGATTCCAGGGAAGCACCCCGGTAGTGGATCCTTTGGGAAGGGTCGAGTACTGACTTTTTTAGATTGACTTCAAGACCCAACGAGTCCATCAGTTTGAGGCAGAACGACAGATGGTTCTGAAGCAGAGTCGGAGTGGAGCTTTTCAACAGCCAATCCTCTAGATATTGATAGACGAAGATCTTTCTTTTGCGAAGAAAAGCGGTCACTACCGCCATGCACTTGGAGAATGTCAGAGGTGCAGATTTCAGGCCAAATGGAAGCACTCGATACTGGTAGTGACGGCGTCCGATCTGAAACCTTAGGAATTTCTGATGTTTGACTGACACCGGTATGTGGAAGTAAGCGTCCTGCAGGTCGAAGGCACATATCCAGTCGCCCTGATGAAGATGCGGGAAGATCTGGTGCAGGGCGAACATGCAGAACTTTTCTTCTTTTCGCTCCTCTCTCTCGGGCTGAGTGGTCGCTCCCAGTGTCCCTGGCGACATTCGGTATCGTTGTGCTGCGTTGCTGATTGAAAATGCCTAATAATCATTGTCTGCTGTGTACCTGGCTGCCGCGTTGCTTTATATGCACTTTTTGCATTGAAATTGTAACTTTCACACTGTTTGCGCGTTTTGCCCCAAGCGCTCTGCTGTGCTCACCCCCACGCTGCCATTTTGTTTGTTGTTGTCGTCGTCCTCTGGAGCCCGCCCCGCCTCCCAGCTGAGCCGCCCTCCCACTAACTAGAAACAGCGCTCCCTTACCTGAAAGCGCCGTGACTCGCTCCTCTCTCTCGGGCTGAGTGGTCGCACCCAGTGTCCCTGGCGACATTTGGTATCGTTGTGCAGCGTTGCTGATTGAAACTGCCTAATAATCATTGCCTGCTGTGTACCTGGCTGCCGCTTTGCTTTATATGCACTTTTTGCCTTGAAATTGTATCTTTCACGCTGTTTGCGCGTTTTGCCCCAAGCGCTCTGCTGTGCTCACCCCCACGCTGCCATTTTGTTTGTTTGTTGTTGTCGTCGTCGTCCTCTGGAGCCCGCCCCGCATCCCAGCTGAGCCGCCCTCGCCCCTCCCCCTCCATATATGACCACTGCATTAACGCGCAGCGTCCACGCGCAGCGACCGCGCCCCAGTCGCGCCAAAGGTAAGCCCGTCTACGCCCGTCCGCGCCTGGACCGCGCCCAGCGCCAGAACCCCTGGTCCTCGTATTGCCCACCCCTCCCGCATTACTTACGATGCCACCACCCTCCTAGCCCTCAACCCCGGCCGCTCCCTCACCTGCGCCCAAGCCGCTCCTGGACACACCCATGGACCCTTTTCCTGCTACTCCTGCAAGTTCGACGGCACCAAGAACATCTCCCCATCCACGAACACACAACAGATATCCGATCCCAACCACCTACAATGCATCCTGCTCAACACCCGCTCGGTCCACAGACACGCCATTGACCTCTGGAATCTACTCGATACCATCTCTCCGGACGTCGCCTTCCTAACAGAAACATGGATGAACGCCTCCTCCGCCCCAGACATCACCATTGCCATCCCGGAAAGCTATAAGATCATTCGCAAGGACCGCACCGGCCACACAGGAGGAGGCATCGCTATCGTCCATAAGAAATCCATCCGTATCTCAACCAGCTCAGACGTCAGCTCAGACGTCAACCTTGCCAACTCTGAACACCTTCACTTCCAGATCCACATCGACCCCAACACAACACTCAGAGGCACCCTCCTTTACAGGCCACCAGGACCCCGCGCACAATTTAGTGAAGACATCACGGACTTCATCACTCCACATGCGCTCCCCTCCGAGGACTACATCCTTTTGGGAGACCTCAACTTTCACCTTGAAAAGAACAACGACCGCAAGACCACCACCCTTTTGGACAACCTCGCAAACCTCGGACTTGAACAACTTGTAACTACCCCCACCCACATCGCAGGTCGCACACTCGACCCCATCTTCACTTCCAGCAAACATGTTTCCTTCAGCCACACCACAGCTCTCCTTTGGACTGACCGCAGCTGCGTTCACTTCACCTACAACAAGCCTACATCCAACAACCACCCCCGACCCACATTGCAAAGAAACTGGAACAAAATCACCATCGACCAGATCTCCTCATCGCTTCTTCAAAAGCCCCCCGCCCAATCCTCTAACCCCGACCAAGCAGCCACCAACCTCACCCAATGGCTATCCAACAGCGCCGACCTCCTAGCTCCACTGAAAAAACAACAAATCAAACCAGGCCGCAAGAAGGCCTCCTGGTTCAACGATGACCTTAAGAAATCCAAGAAATTATGTCGCTCCCCCGAGAAGGCCTGGAAAAAAGACCCAACCACCAGCACCAAGGACGCCTTCAAAAACGCCACCCGCATACACCACCAACTAATCCGAAATGCTAAGAAAGCAGCCTTCAAGGACCGTCTAGATAACAATGCCCACAACAGCAAGGAATTATTCAACATCGTCAAGGAATTTACCAACCCATCAGCCAACTCCAACGACATCACCCCCTCTCAAGCCCTCTGCGACTCCCTAGCGTCATTCTTCTACAACAAAATTGCAGACATCCACAACAGCTTCGACAACCAACCCGGAGTTCAACCCACCCATTCCCCTGCAGGACCCCTTCCCCCCCTGAACATCCTCAATGACTGGAAGCCAATCTCTACTGAGGACACCATCCGTCTGATGAACTCTATCCACTCAGGATCCCCCACAGACCCTTGCCCTCACTACATCTTCAAGAAAGCAGACTCCATTATTGCACCGCACCTCCGAGACGTCATCAACTGCTCCCTCAACTCCGCAACCTTCCCGGAAAGTTGGAAACACGCCGAACTCAGCGCCCTCCTGAAGAAACCCACAGCTGACCCCACCGAACTCAAAAACTATCGCCCTATCTCACTCCTTCCATTCCCGGCCAAAGTCATCGAGAAAGCTGTCAACAACCAGCTCGCCGCCTTCCTCGAAACCAACAAATCCCTCGACCCCTCACAGTCCGGCTTCCGAGCCAAACACAGCACTGAGACCGCACTCATTGCAGCAACAGACGATATTCGAAAACTACTGGACAATGGAGACACAGTCGCTCTCATCCTCCTCGACCTCTCCGCAGCCTTCGACACCGTCTGTCATAGCACCCTTTTACAGTGCCTCAGGAACATCGGAATCCAAGGAAAAGCACTGGAATGGATCACCTCGTTCCTCACCGGAAGAACACAGAAAGTCTGCCTTCCACCATTCAAGTCAGAGGCTACTGAAGTCATCTGCAGCGTACCTCAAGGGTCCTCACTCAGTCCCACCCTCTTCAACGTTTACATGAGCCCCCTCGCGACCATCGCACGCCAACATAACCTCAACATCATCTCCTACGCCGACGACACTCAACTAATCCTATCACTCACCAGAGACCCTAACACAGCCAAAACCAACCTACACGAATGAATGAAAGAAGTAGCCGAATGGATGAAGCACAGCCGTCTGAAACTGAACTCGGACAAAACAGAAGTCCTCATCTTAGGTACCTCCCCCTCCGCCTGGGACGACTCTTGGTGGCCAGAGGCTCTTGGAAAAGCACCCATCCCGACGGACCACGCACGGAACCTGGGCGTCATCCTGGATTCCTCACTCTCGATGAACAGACAAGTCAACGCCGTCTCCTCATCTTGCTTCAACATTCTTCGCATGCTCAAAAAAAACATTTCGCTGGATCCCTACCGAAACTAGAAAAACAGTCACCCACGCTCTGGTCACGAGCCGACAGGACTACGGAAACACCCTCTACGCCGGCATCACCGCAAAGCTCCAGAAAAAACTACAACGCATCCAGAACGCCTCAGCCAGGCTCATATTAGACATCCCGCGTAAAGAACACATCTCGGATCACCTGAAAAACCTCCACTGGCTCCCCGTCAATAAGAGAATCACTTTCCGGCTCCTAACCCACGCTCACAAAGCACTCTACGAAATCGGACCCGAATGCCTCAACACACGACTATCCTTTTACACCCCCTCCCGCCAGCTACGATCCTCCAACCAAGCCCTTGCCACTGTACCTCGCAACAACAAAACCACCATGGGAGGTAGATCCTTTTCCTACCTAGCAGCTAAAACTTGGAACTCACTTCCCACTCACCTTCGCCTTACCCAGAACCACCTAGCATTTAGAAAGCAACTCAAAACTTTGATATTCGATAAGTAACTCCCCACCCTTCTTCAAGCGCCTTGAGACCCTCTGGGTATGTAGCGCGCTATACAAATCTTTTGACTTGACTTTTTTTTGTATGAATTTGTTCAGCAGTCGTAAATCCAGAATGGGCCTGTATTCTTTGACAGTTCCTCTTTTTTGAACCAAGAAATACCGGGAGTACACCTTGATTTCTTTGAATGGGGGGAGCCTCCTCTATGGCCATCTTCTTTAGGAGGACAGAGACTTTGTCTTGTAGCAATTGACTTTGGAATCAGGGAAGGTGCTTTGCCTTAAGGAGGCCTTGCGGAGGAGGTGATTTGAACCTCAGCACGTAACCATGCTGCACAATATTCAGCACCCATCTGTCTTTTGTTATGGATTTCCACTCTACCAGATGATGAGAAACCCTCCCTCCCACGGGAGTGGCGAACAGTCGTGGAGGAAGCAATGGCTCAGGGCTTGGGAGGTTGCTTGAAGGAGGACTGCTGCTTGTTATTGCTACCTCTTCCTCTGCCAGGACGACGCTTCTGGAACTGCGTTTTCTGCTGAGACTGGAATTGCCACGGAGGGGTTTGAACCCTATGCTGAAAGACCTCCTGTCTCCCTGGCAAAAGCGCTTCTTGAATTCCTTGCGCTTTTCTAATCCCACAGCCTTGACGGTGACCATTTCCGCTTTCATTTTGGACATTTCATCGTCCGCATGTGTTCCAAAAAGAGAGTTACCATTGAATGGGAGATTCAATATCTTCTTCTGGGCGTCTGGCTTGAGCCCTGTCAGACGGAGCCAGGCCGAACGACGGGAGCAAATACCATGTGAGTAGCCATGAGCCGCAAAGTCAGAGGCATCCACTGCGGCGCTGATGACCTGATTGGCTACAAGCCCTCCTTCCTGTATAATCTCAACAAAGTCTTGTCGATCTTCCTTTGGAAGCTTGTCTGTAAAGCGAGTCAGGGAGTCCCAAAGGGACCGGTCGTACCTTCCAAACAAAGCAGAGGCACTAGCCACCTTCATAAATTAAGAGGAGGTGTTGTATACCTTCCTGCCAAACAAGTCCATAAGTTTGCTGTCTTTTTCAGGTGGTACCGAGGAAGAGATAGTGCCTGAATGGGACTTCATGGCAGTCTCCACAATAATGGAGTCCGCAGGAGGATCAGATCTGAGGAACAAGGGATCCTCTGCAGGGGCCTTGTACTTCTTGGCTATCCGAGATGGAACAGATCCCACCACCGCTGGTGTGAGGAACGTAGACGTAGCCGGTTCTAGGAGGCCGGGGACCAGGGGCAGTAGAGGCCTGGGTGCTGTGCGATGATGAAGGCTATCAAAAATCACAGAAGTGGGAACTACTGGAGTATGAAGAGTAATCTTGGTAAGACGACCTAGTAGAAGACGACCATGATGAAGATCTTGTACGCCGCCTCTTATGGTGCCTGTCAGGATGCCTGATGTGACTGTCCCTGGACCTAGAGCGATGTCTTGATGGAGATCTCGGTCTAGGAGACGGTCTTGGCCGGATTGAAGAAGGACTTGGCCTGACAGGTGTTCTTGGCCGTTCTGGAGAAGTGATCTGGTCCGAGATCTTGGTCTGGGTGAAACCCTGAGCCTCCGGGGAGATCTAGACGGTCTGGCCGGGGTTCTTGCCGTAGACGGATAGCATGTGCAAGAGTAACCAGAGCCCGGGCTACTCTGACCTCCAGAGACAGCCCCTTGAGGATGATGAGGCACCAAGCTGCTGATCTGTCTGCAGATCTGGGTGAAGGTTCCGGGGAGATTTCCACGATATTTAAACCAGGAGGTGATGATTTGCCTCCTGAAGATCTGGAACCAGGGGACTCCACCACCACCGTCACTTGATCCCTTGACGGCAAAAACCTCGACGTCAAAGAAGTCTGTGTGACCAGTGGCGTCGAGCGGTGTCTTGATACTAGACGTCGATCGACCACGTCGTGAGGGGCTCGACTGAGAACCTTGACGTCGAGCCGGAGACTTAGACGTCGATCTCCGTCGATGTCGGTCAGATGGAGAGCCTCCATGACAACGTGTCGACGAAGACTCGACATTGTGTCGCCGATTGTGAGAAGTTGGCCCGATATGCAGCGTTCGCTATTCTAGCGACCGCTATGTATCGTTCCAAACGTCCCTTATGGTGATTGGTTGTAAGTCAACCTATAGACCAGCTATCCTAGTAGCGTGGATACGAGCAGTCTAAGGCTAAAGACTCGAGAGGGCGCGTTAAGCCAGCTGTTTACCACACATGTACCCCTTGAACACCAAGTGAAAGGACACCACACAAGTGTTATGAAAATAAACAGGATATTTATTAAGATTCACAACAGCCCTGTACTCTTTATGAGGACAGGGTACTAAGCACAAACCAAATCTCTTAGGAAAATACTTCAAGTGCACAATTAAAACAAGTGTCCGAGGACACGGAAAGTTTAAGGTCTCGGGCGGACCCGATAAGGCAAGTCGGAAGCGAGGGACTCGGGACCCTAGAGTAAAGAGGCTATGCAGGCACCGAAATGCCGAGTTACCTAGCCACGAGGGCTGCGGCTGCACAAGTCTTACAGGCGTCGGGGTCTTCGCTGACGAGCCAGGAGCCGGAAGAAAAGGAGTTGCTGGCCGGCGACCAGTGATGAATAGTTCGTAGAGATCCAAGCCTGGATCAGAGATTGATGATACCTGAAAGGAGAGGGGACCAAGTTCGTACTACTAGCCAGTAGTCAGAGGGTACCAGGAAGGCACCGGTGGGCCGTCACCTCGACCAGGTGAGTGGGCGACGCTAGGCTCTGCAGTCTCACGGACCAGGAGGCGTTGTCGGCGACCACGGTGGAGGTGCGAGCTGTCCCACGAAGGATGATGCTGTCGGCGTCGCTGGGCCCAGGATGGGGCAACAAGCCTTGGCAGATCTCAGGGCCACGTGGTGGGCCTAAGATGGCGTCTTGAGTGGACCAGGAGGGTCCGGGGTGCTTCTCGCAAAGATGGAAGCAAGGGCCAGTCTGGAGCAACCAGACCAGCAGTGTTGATTGTCGGATGTCGTCACAGAAGGGCACAAGCCAGCGGCTAGTGACCAGACAACGTGCTGAGCAGCGAGCAGAAGGGCCCCACGCAGATCGTGGAGATGCTGGGAGACTGCACTTCGGTGCTGGAGCGGCTCAGGGTCGGCGGGGCTTCTCGGACCCCAGAGCATTCACCAGAGAATTACTTCGATGGTCGTGCTGGTTAAGAAAGCGTGCAGGTTTTGATGATGGCCGGTCCCTCGAGGTCTCGTCGCACCCACAGATCACAGCTGAGCTGATGACGTGGGTAGAGGTCAGAGGTGCCAGGGAAGCCGGTTCTCGTCGAGCTGGGCCGTCGGATTCCTTGAGGAAGGACTTACAGCAAACCGCAGAGTTCTTAGATGGTGCCCGCTGATGCAGGGTGACTACTCCTTAGTCACAAGGGAGAAATCTTGAGAAGAGTCTCGAATGTCCTTTCGTAGAAAGTAGTTCTTGATTCAAAGATGATCTAATTTGGAAGGGTCCCCGCTCCGGTCTTTATCCTAAAGAAAGGGGTGGGTACATGACTAGGTCCTGCCCTAAGGGTGGGACCAGGAAGGGGGGTAGTTACACCCCTCTCCCCTGCCGGACTTTCCCCAGGCCAGGGCTGGCGCCCCTGGAACTGGTTCTGACCGGCAGATGCGTAGTGAGCACCGGGGTGCCACTCCGCAGTCACCTTCTCGCAAAAGCCCTACCTACCCAGAATACACAAACCCTGTCTGGGACGGTGCGAACACCGCCCTCGACAGGAAACCCTTTGTCCAAGCTCTCCTCGCTGGAAGGACTCCCAGCAGCAGGAGGTCAGACTCGTGTCTGTGGTGGCAGCATCCATTTTGTGGAGCTGAGGCTTTAGTTAACTTTAACCGGGGTTCACAGTTACGTACATGTCGTGTCCCTCTAGAAGGGCGGAATGCTAACCTCGTCGCCAGAATTGGTGAGGGGGCAGCATCCCGATTCGTATGACACCTTACTCGACATGCCTTGATAACGCGACACCGAAGTTACCGATGTGGTACGCGTTATCATGGAACAGCCATTGGGTCTTGATTCCGCAAGCTGCAACCGGGCTCGGCTCGGGCCAGAACCTAGTTCACACGAGCCCACGCACTCTGCCTTCAGGATTGTCAAGGCCTGCCATAGGAGTGACTGATAGGAACTCGGGTGTCCATTGTAGGGTTAGATATAGAGCTACTATACCTAAAGCAAAGGGTGATTACACGACTTTGCCCCAGCTGTCATGCAGCCAGTTGTGTCAAATTTAGGAGGCCAGCCAGGGGTGGCATAATACATGCTGCAGCCCTTGGCGGCCCTGGGTACACCTCTGCCCTGCGTTACGGGGTCTGATAAGGTGGCCCAGTACCAATTGGTAAATGCACCTAGGGTACATATCGTAATTTGGAAAGAGAACAGCCAGGCTGTGGGTCTGATTGGCAGGCCCACAGCCAGAGAAAGTCGTAAACCAGTGAAACAAAAGCAAAAAATCTGGGTGATCATAGGATTGCAGACCCTACTCTCCTACACCGATGACCTCCGCCGTCGTGTCGACAGCGACCTTTCCTGGCGTCGCCTCGACATCGACCTCCTTGACGTCGAAGGATGGGATCTGGAAGTCCCTCCCGCCGGCGGCGACCTGGATGCAGTCTTCGCTCTCGACGCTGACCCCCCTTAGGGGCAGCGGAGAGTGTCTCTACTCAGACGGAGTAGTTATGGAAAACAAGGGTACCCCTTTAGTCAAAACCTGGGGTCAACGTATGGTTAAAAAGAACAATGGTCATGGGTGGCCTAATAAGGTCCTGGTTGAAACAATTATTTCTAGATGGCCTAAAAAGGTCCAGATAAGAGAAATTATTTCTGGTAGATAAGTTAGACTTGGGAGACAGTTTTGTAAGGTTACAAACAAAGGACTTTATTAATGCTTACACAGTTAAGTTTTTTCAAATGTTTCAGGTGCTCACACATGTGACAAAAGTGCTTATAGTGACTGAGTGAAATATTAAAAAGCTATATACAAAGTGTCACAAGCAAGGGTATTCCCCGAAAAAATATATACAGTAGGGAAGGGGAGTTTTCCTTGCAAGGGTCGACGGCGTTTCGATCTAACATGACTTTAGATCATCATCAGGACGTGAGCTTTCCTGAAACGATTAAATTAGAATTTTACTACTATATCCTTACAAAAACATAGCTTCAAACAATGGAGTGAAGGGTGCTCCCAGTGGCATATAATTCATGCACATTTCTATACATATAGAAATAGGGCCAACCGTGAATGTAGCGCGCTTTTATTTTTATTCAAGGAAAGCTTTTGGTGGGAGTTTATTTTACGCGCTTTTTTTGTATTAAGCAAATTGGCTTACTTTGCACGTTGTGATAGATGTATTATCTGACTCAACGGTCAAGTTGTAGATACTTTGAGGTATACGGTCCAACTGTATAAAGCAGGAGGATCAGAAAAAATTAATATAACGTATATTCAAATATTCAATACTTGTAGCTGTAGTGGGCTGTATTTTATGAAACTCACTTAGGTTTTATTGTGCCAAGAAATATTAGTTATTCATACTTCTAGGCTAGTTCTAGCTCAAGAAAGGGGGTTTCTTCAGAGTCTGGAAGTGAGAAAAAATTCAGGTTTTTGGCCTGCTTTAACACTTTTTTAACTGGGTTAAGTTAAAGCAATTAAAAAGGTAAAAAACGTTACCAGTAATGGTCCATTTACTCGTATTGCAGAGGTAGGGATATTCAATGGGAGCGGGTTTATTTATCTGTAAACAATTAAGGGGTAAAGATTACAATTACGAATTCAGTTTGTACATGCTGATCCTGTCTGGGTTTTAGAAGGAAGTTTTTACAATACCCGGTATCATTTGGTGTCCTACGTTCCGGCGGGAACTGCAAGAAACAAAAAGCGGGAGGCATTTTAGCTGTAGATTAATGGTCCCATCATATGCCAAACGTAGTGCGTAGGCAAGGGATACCGATCTGGAGGGCGCATTCACTTACTTGATCGCCGCGGTCCGTGGCGCGACTACCTCTGCTTCAGTGCTACGGCGAATGCGAGCGCTGCAGCAGTTACTTCCTGGTTATGTTTTTAACGCATGCGCAGACTCGTTGTTGCTAGCGTCACCCTAATTCGAGTAGCCAACGCGCATGCCTGACAGTACAGTGTCTTTTACGCGCCTGCTCATTGGGGAAATGCTTGCAGAGTATACATGGGTGATTGCGGTTGCCCTTAACATAAAATGCTATACATTTTGAATTATAGGAGCTTCGCGTTATAAAAAACATTTGTGTTCCATACTCTTAAGAATAAAAGTCTGTAGTTAGGTATAGCTATTCCACTCATCCAGAGTGTTGAGTCCTTTCTCAATACTTTTGCAAAGAAAAATCCATTTACACTCAAGGCGATTCAAGATTGTCTGTTGGTTTCCTCCTCTGGTATTAGGCAAAAGCTGGTCCACCACTTGCCATTGTAGATCGTTTTCTGAATGTCCTTTTTCAACATAGTGTTCCACCAAGGGTGCAGATAAAACTTTGCAGCGAATTCTGCTCCTGTGTTGCGAAATCCTAGTTTTTATCTGTTGGGTAGTTTGGCCAATATACAGTTGTTGGCAGGGGCATTTGACACAGTATATAACATTCTTAGAGTTGCAATTAGTGAAAGTTTTTAATGTGTGTTTACAGTTCTCATATTCAAACACCTTAGTATTTATCGTGAATTCGCATGCAGTGCAGTTGTTGCATTTGTGGTGCCCTACAATAGGAGGTAGATTTAGACATGTCTCTATTGTTGTGTTTTTTTTGGCGATGGTGGCTGCTCGTACTAAATGATCTTTTAAGTTACGGCCTCTTTTGAATGAGAAAAGGGGCAGTCCTATATTAAGTTCCAGGGGGGACAGTACAGGCCAATGTTTCTTAATCGCTTTGCATAGTTTATTACTGATTGTGCCAAAGGTTGTTACACAGGTTATTCTTTTTAATGCTTCTCTCTTTTTTGGTTGTAGAAGATGTTCTCTATGGGCGTACCAGGCTCGCTTCATAGATCTTCTCACCAGTTTTCTGGGGTAACCTCTGTTCATCAGTTTTGAACATAGAGTTTCTGCCTCTAGGAAAAAATCTTGTTTGAATTTGCAATTACGCCTGATTCTAAGGAATTGGCCGTAGGGAAGGCCATCCCGTAGGGCCCTAGGGTGCGAACTGTGGTATTCTAGGAGCGTATTGCGCTCAGTAGGCTTCCTGAAGAGGGTGGTGTATAGTTCCTCCTCATGACACTTGCTGGTGACATCTAGATAATCAATACGGTTTTTATCAAAATTGAAAGTGAATCTTAGGTCAGGTTGGCTGTTGTTCAGCCACTCACAGTATTTTTTTAGGGTATCCTCATCCCCTTTCCAAATCATAAGCACATCATCTATGTACCTTCGCCAGCTAAGTATGTTATCTCTGTACGGGTTGCCCCTATTTAGAATGATGTTGGATTCTAGATCATCCACAAAGAGTATGGCAAAGTTGGGGGCAAAAATAGCCCCCATGGATGTCCCCTTACATTGTCTGTAGTATGAGTCTTTAAAGAGGAAATAGTTCCTGGTAAGGGCAATCTCGAGTAGATTCATGATGAAATCTGTGGGCACTTGATGTGGTGCTGGGCAGGGGCCAACAGAGGAACATAGACAACCCCAGAGGGAGGGGGAGAGGGGGAGGCAGAACCAAACCGAGGTACAACTTCCCCCCGGAAGCAGCAAACCAGGAATCGCTTCTACCAATGGGGCTACCAATATTAAATACTGAAGTTCCCCAGCAACCCAACATGCAATCTAATATGGAAAGTATACCCATATTTAACCTCTCCAGTCACCAGCTAAACTCTACCGACATCTCCCTACTGAGTAGAGGACTATCCTTCGTCCCATCAGAAAAGCCCAACTGGTTTAACATTGTCAGAGATGTTTCAGTTTTTCAGAAAAATAAGATTACAAACTTTTTTCAAAGACAGAGAGGCTGCCCTAAAACATGATACAACGGGCCTACGCCCAAATTCCTCCTTTAATCCAGCGACCAGTATAATGCCCCCTGAAGTGATTACTTTTGAACATCTAATCCTTCGTGAACTAGACAATTTGAAGAAAGACTACAGATATACACCATATAATATCAGTAAAGAAGAAAGAAATAGTCTCATTGAACTAAAAATGAATGACACTATTGTGATCAAACCCTGTGATAAGGGCGGTGGGATTGCAATTCAGGATCGCACTATCTATGAGGCTGAAATTGAGCGACAGATAAACAATACAGCACATTATGAAAAACTGAGACAAAACCCCACAAAAGAGATAAGTGAAAAGATCCAACCGATCACTAAGAATGCCTTAGAAGAAGGTTACATCAGTAAGAATGAATACCTGTTCTTAAACAACAAGGAACCCCGCATTCCAGTACTGTATACCCTTCCCAAACTACACAAAGACCTGAGTAAACCACCAGGGAGACCTATCCTTTCGGGATGTGGTTCTATTCTGGAACCCCTAGGGAAGTATATAGACTTCTTCATAAAAGACTTGGTTAAAGACACAACCACATACATTAAAGACACCACACATCTAATAAACCTTATTGAATCTCATCCTTACCACCCTGAGTCAGAACTCCTTGTCACCCTTGACATCGAGTCACTATATACGAATATTCCTCAACAAAAAGGAATGGATGTAATTCGTAACCATCTCAATAAGCGCCCAGCACCACATCAAGTGCCCACAGATTTCATCATGAATCTACTCGAGATTGCCCTTACCAGGAACTATTTCCTCTTTAAAGACTCATACTACAGACAATGTAAGGGGACATCCATGGGGGCTATTTTTGCCCCCAACTTTGCCATACTCTTTGTGGATGATCTAGAATCCAACATCATTCTAAATAGGGGCAACCCGTACAGAGATAACATACTTAGCTGGCGAAGGTACATAGATGATGTGCTTATGATTTGGAAAGGGGATGGGGATACCCTAAAAAAATACTGTGAGTGGCTGAACAACAGCCAACCTGACCTAAGATTCACTTTCAATTTTGATAAAAACCGTATTGATTATCTAGATGTCACCATCAAGTGTCATGAGGAGGAACTATACACCACCCTCTTCAGGAAGCCTACTGAGCGCAATACGCTCCTAGAATAACACAGTTCGCACCCTAGGGCCCTACGGGATGGCCTTCCCTACGGCCAATTCCTTAGAATCAGGCGTAATTGCAAATTCAAACAAGATTTTTTCCTAGAGGCAGAAACTCTATGTTCAAAACTGATGAACAGAGGTTACCCCAGAAAACTGGTGAGAAGATCTATGAAGCGAGCCTGGTACGCCCATAGAGAACATCTTCTACAACCAAAAAAGAGAGAAGCATTAAAAAGAATAACCTGTGTGACAACCTTTGGCACAATCAGTAATAAACTATGCAAAGCGATTAAGAAACATTGGCCTGTACTGTCCCCCCTGGAACTTAATACAGGACTGCCCCTTTTCTCATTCAAAAGAGGCCGTAACTTAAAAGATCATTTAGTACGAGCAGCCACCATCGCCAAAAAAAACACAACAATAGAGACATGTCTAAATCTACCTCCTATTGTAGGGCACCACAAATGCAACAACTGCACTGCATGCGAATTCACGATAAATACTAAGGTGTTTGAATATGAGAACTGTAAACACACATTAAAAACCTTCACTAATTGCAACTCTAAGAATGTTATATACTGTGTCAAATGCCCCTGCCAACAACTGTATATTGGCCAAACTACCCAACAGATAAAAACTAGGATTTCGCAACACAGGAGCAGAATTCGCTGCAAAGTTTTATCTGCACCCTTGGTGGAACACTATGTTGAAAAAGGACATTCAGAAAACGATCTACAATGGCAAGTGGTGGACCAGCTTTTGCCTAATACCAGAGGAGGAAACCAACAGACAATCTTGAATCGCCTTGAGTGTAAATGGATTTTTCTTTGCAAAAGTATTGAGAAAGGACTCAACACTCTGGATGAGTGGAATAGCTATACCTAACTACAGACTTTTATTCTTAAGAGTATGGAACACAAATGTTTTTTATAACGCGAAGCTCCTATAATTCAAAATGTATAGCATTTTATGTTAAGGGCAACCGCAATCACCCATGTATACTCTGCAAGCATTTCCCCAATGAGCAGGCGCGTAAAAGACACTGTACTGTCAGGCATGCGCGTTGGCTACTCGAATTAGGGTGACGCTAGCAACAACGAGTCTGCGCATGCGTTAAAAACATAACCAGGAAGTAACTGCTGCAGCGCTCGCATTCGCCGTAGCACTGAAGCAGAGGTAGTCGCGCCACGGACCGCGGCGATCAAGTAAGTGAATGCGCCCTCCAGATCGGTATCCCTTGCCTACGCACTACGTTTGGCATATGATGGGACCATTAATCTACAGCTAAAATGCCTCCCGCTTTTTGTTTCTTGCAGTTCCCGCCGGAACGTAGGACACCAAATGATACCGGGTATTGTAAAAACTTCCTTCTAAAACCCAGACAGGATCAGCATGTACAAACTGAATTCGTAATTGTAATCTTTACCCCTTAATTGTTTACAGATAAATAAACCCGCTCCCATTGAATATCCCTACCTCTGCAATACGAGTAAATGGACCATTACTGGTAACGTTTTTTACCTTTTTAATTGCTTTAACTTAACCCAGTTAAAAAAGTGTTAAAGCAGGCCAAAAACCTGAATTTTTTCTCACTTCCAGACTCTGAAGAAACCCCCTTTCTTGAGCTAGAACTAGCCTAGAAGTATGAATAACTAATATTTCTTGGCACAATAAAACCTAAGTGAGTTTCATAAAATACAGCCCACTACAGCTACAAGTATTGAATATTTGAATATACGTTATATTAATTTTTTCTGATCCTCCTGCTTTATACAGTTGGACCGTATACCTCAAAGTACCTCAAAGTATCTACAACTTGACCGTTGAGTCAGATAATACATCTATCACAACGTGCAAAGTAAGCCAATTTGCTTAATACAAAAAAAGCGCGTAAAATAAACTCCCACCAAAAGCTTTCCTTGAATAAAAATAAAAGCGCGCTACATTCACGGTTGGCCCTATTTCTATATGTATAGAAATGTGCATGAATTATATGCCACTGGGAGCACCCTTCACTCCATTGTTTGAAGCTATGTTTTTGTAAGGATATAGTAGTAAAATTCTAATTTAATCGTTTCAGGAAAGCTCACGTCCTGATGATGATCTAAAGTCATGTTAGATCGAAACGCCGTCGACCCTTGCAAGGAAAACTCCCCTTCCCTACTGTATATATTTTTTCGGGGAATACCCTTGCTTGTGACACTTTGTATATAGCTTTTTAATATTTCACTCAGTCACTATAAGCACTTTTGTCACATGTGTGAGCACCTGAAACATTTGAAAAAACTTAACTGTGTAAGCATTAATAAAGTCCTTTGTTTGTAACCTTACAAAACTGTCTCCCAAGTCTAACTTATCTACCAGAAATAATTTCTCTTATCTGGACCTTTTTAGGCCATCTAGAAATAATTGTTTCAACCAGGACCTTATTAGGCCACCCATGACCATTGTTCTTTTTAACTCTACTCAGACGGAAGCCTTGATGTCGACGGAGACTTAGAGGTGGTAGCAGCCATAGAATTCGAGCCCGAAGTATGGCGCCTCGACGCAGACTTACTTGACTGCGGCGGCGATCTTAGACGTCGTGATGTTGATCTGGGCCTCTTCGACGGCGACGGAGTTCTTCGACCTTCCTTCACCGTTTTTGGCCCTGCTTGCTTGTAGGAGATCTGGGGACTGTAGAAGCACCCACCTGGTGACTTCTGTCTTTCTCCTGCATGGCATGAAATCGAATTCTCTCCCTGTCGCGAAGAGTTAGTCTAGAAAACTTGACAATGGTGGCACTGGTCAGGGTTGTGTGCAGATGTAGGCACAATACATACAGAATGTGGCTCAGCCAGATCCATCTTTTTGTCACAAGGACATTTCCGGAACAGAGCAGGCATTCTGACAGGAAATTCTTGTGGGTTACCACAGAAAAATAAATCTGAAGCCTTAATAATCCAAAAAATTTCGAAATTTCAGAGAAAAATCTCTCAAAATCACAATTTCAGTGCTCAAGCTCCAGTATCCTCACAGAAAGAGCCGGAAAAAAGAACTGACCCAACTGCCACCTGTGGTGCACCATGGGAGCAGGGGGTTGCCTTCAGGTCTTAAAGGCATGGTACCCTTACTCTAATGCCTTAAAGGCAAGGTGACAGTTTTCTTTGTTGCTTTATACTCTACTGCAGCCTACTGGCAAATGCCTGCAATTAGTTTTTTTCCTATGGCTATAAAGCATTGTTGTATGCAAATGTTTACTGCTCTCTTTCTTCCTTAGGGGTTGGGAGAGTACTACTGTATGTATGCTAATTTATGCAATTTTGCGGCAATTTTGCCAGTTGGGAAATGTTATAGGCTGTTCTCACATATATATACACATATATATTTATATGTATTTTCTATATGCTCCGGGATCCCGCACATAGGCGGGGATTATTCATAGATTCTGACTATTGATTAGTATCCCCTGGATGAGAATCAGACTGGATCATTTGTAATACCCATTTGCCTAAGGTGATGGTATTCCAGACTGGGAGCGGTCGGCAATACCGCGGGTTCTGAAAAAGTCACCACGTATTTAGACATCTTAACCAACGTCATTTCCTTTATTCATAGTTGGAGACATCTGTCCTAGTTTAGCCTTTCTTCCCTCTCCCTACGCATAGAGCGTGAGCACTATGTGCACGAGAGCCCGAAGCAGTAAGTTTCGGCTTCTTAAATAGAGTCTGCCTATCGGGTCCCCCGCTCGACTGATGACAGCCTTGGCTCTGACTGATTGATTCCCTCTTTTTCAGGTATGTCCCAGTAACTCAGTTTGGTGTGTACAACAATGGTCTAAACGATCACTGTTTGGAGTGCAACTCTTGGTCTTATTCTTTTTCAAAGACCGCGGTATTGCCGACCGCTCCCTGGCAGCTCTACATTTCCTATTTCTAAATCTAGGACATTGCCCACACAGTTTCTCTGTAAGTCTGAACTTCGCTATGCTAACGCGTTCCAAGAGTATGTCCTCTAGCCCATTCGGACACCGTGCGCATCATTTTTTACAGATGAGATCCTGTCTCTCACTCGAGGACATCATATGGTTCCCCTGTAAGTTTGACACGTCCTTTATCCCGCATTTCTGGCAGATAAGTCTACACATCATTCAGTTTATTTAAACTGTGCGCATTATTTGTTCACAGATGAGTACCTGGTTGCATGCATTGCCCCCATCTGTGTGAGACTACGCCCACACTATTTATTTAATTGACGATCTAATAGGAATATGCTACTTACCAGTATGCATCTGTTCTTGGCATGTAGGGCTGCTGACATTCATATCTGTGCATAGATCGCCGCCTAGTGTTGGGTCCGGATGATTGCACATGGTTGTCCTGAAGAGTCTTCGAAGTATCACGAGATAGGTGGATCCTCCCCTGGACTACAGAGCGCATGGGCATCCTTTCCATCCTCAGATAGTTTTTCGCCATTGTGGCAGAGATGGCGTATGATACAGTAAGTGATGTCCATGCTAGAGGTCAATTCTGAGTGCTACAGCTGCGACAGGCACCGGGGAGGAGGGCGGGCGATATGAATGTCAGCAGGCCTACATGCCAAGAACAGATGCATACTGGTAAGTAGCATATTCCGTTCGAGGCATGTGGGCTGCTGAATTTATATCTGTGCATAGAATGTATAGCAGTCTCCCCCTTAGCGGTGGTTGCCCGTGCCAGCTGCAGCAGTCTGAAAGAGTCTCGAGAACAGCCTTTCCGACAGCTGCTTGCTGTTTGGAGTGTACATCTACACAGTAGTGTTTGGTAAATGTGTGTATGGTAGACCATGTGGCTGCTCTACATATTTCTTCTAGAGGAATGTTTCCCAGGAAAGCCATGGTTCCCCCTAGCTTGCGTGTTGAATGCGCTCTTGGGGGAACTGTTAATGTGCGTTTAGCTTTCTGATAACAAATCTGTATGCACTTAACAATCCATCTGGCTAAACCTGATTTAGAAATGGGGTTGCCTTTGTGCTGTGGTGAAAAGGCAACAAACAGTTGCTTAGTTTTTCTGAAATGTTTTGTTCTGTCTATATAGTACAGGAGAGCTCTCTTAACGTCAAGTGTGTGTAGAGCTCTTTCTGCCACAGAATTTGGATTGGGGAAGAACACTGGCAGTTCTATTGTCATGAATCACATACATCTGGTGCTCTTGACTCCCATGAAAGCAGTTTTCCCTCTCAAGAAACCCACCCCTGTCCCGTGCAACCAGCACTCCAGTGATGTAAAATGTATGTGTGTGTATAATAATGTTTCATGTGCTCACTCATTCATTCACTTGGAATTGTATTGATAAAGTGCTCTTGTTTTCTTGTTTTTATTAAGAGGGGACTAGAGAGAGACATTGTGCTTCTTTCCTCATTGTGCACTTATAGGAAGAGTACTGTTTGTCGGTTATTTCCTGGACAATGCAGCATCAACAGCGCGAGCGCATGCAATGTAAAAACGCACGCAGGAAAAAGGTGCGAGCGCACGCGATGAAAAAACGCACGCTGGAAAAAGGTGCGCGTTACTTCAGCAAACCCTGGGTGTGGCACAGCTATATAAGGCCACACCCAACGCTGCTCGACGCTTTGCCTCTCATCATCGCCCAGCACCGGAGCGTCCTGAAGAGTTCACCGAGCCTGCAGACACCAGCCAACGCCCCAGCATTTCGAAGGTCTGCAACTCGGCATCGCGCAACAAGGGAGAAAGACAAGCTAAGTGAAACTTTCAATTCTTGTTTAATTCTTCAGGCGCCCAACGCAAGCAAGCGACAAGAAGTCAAAAACTCGAACCAACTTACCCGGACTTTGTTTAAAGAACCTTTGTGAGAAACTTGAAGAGTAACTTTCCGAACTGAATTATCTTTTGTACTTTTGGCTTTGAGAAGTATCAAGGCTAACTTTGGAACTGTAGTTCATTATAGTGATTTGGTGCAAGACGTGTTTTGTTTGTAATGTTAATTTGTCTAGGAGGAAAAAAGTGAAGGAAGACACAACTAAGAACAGAGAGAGTAAGTGGGGGGATAAAATAGTTAAGAATTATTGAAGTTATTAAACAAGCATAAGAAAGGAAGTAACTTATTCCCAACTGTTTGTTTCTTCAGAGACAAGGAGATTCTCTGGCAACTCGTACCATTCAACACAGCTCTGCTACACCTCATCCTTCACGACGACAACACGGACGCGACGCCTAGGCCTTATCAGTCGCAGGTAGGCTTGCACATAATTTGCCTAGAATATTCTAAGGAAGAAAACTCTTGTGTTATTGAAATAGAGAATAGGTATTCTGAATAGAGATTACAAATAGCTTTCCTTATTGCCTCGCAGGTCGACAATTAAGGAAGCAGGTAGCGTCCACGATCCGGCCTACCTCCCTGATTTCTAGAAGATTACCTCAGTGTTATAAACAAATCACTAGGGATTGCCTAGAATTTGGGGAAGTTGGTCCATAACGTCTCTGCGGAATCATCTACAAGCAACCTACAGGTAAGGGTGCTTGTAACCTTGACAGAAGGCAAAGCCCACGACTTTTATTCCGCCCAGACGTTATGGATCCTTCCATTACAAATTCTTTACAAGAAATGGCAAATTTGTTAACTGCAATTCAAGCAGATAACGCAGCCCTTCGTAGGGAGGTTGCTGATATTCGAAGTAATATGCAGCCTGTTTCATCCGGTCCTAGTACTTGGACTTTCTCTCCAACTCAGAAGTCTGTGTTGAAGCCAGCAACTTTTCAGCCAGGGTTTCAAACCTTGCATCCTGACCCTAGCTCACCTACAACCTCAACTCAGATACAAGTGGTAACCCCAGTACCTGTTCCTTTAGCACCTCCAGAACGGTTTTATGGAGATAGTAATAAATTCTCCATATTTTTAAATCAATGTCATTTACATTTTATAGCAAAACCAGCAGCTTTTCCTGACGATTCCTCAAAAATAGCCTTTATTCTCTCATATTTAGGAGGTGATGCAGCTTTATGGTCAGTGCCTATTGTCGATCGAGATGACCCAATTCTCTATAATCTTCGAACTTTTAAAAATACTATGAAAAAACTGTTCGCAAAACATGTCTTTGTCCAATCAGCAGATCATGAGTTATTACATTTAAAACAGGGTTCATCTGACTTATTGCATTATATATCTCAATTCAATAGACTTGTAATTGAAGCTCATTGGCCAGAGGAAAAAAGGGTTTCTCTTTTTTACAAAGGACTCAAAGACGAATTGAAAGATATGGTCACTCAAATTTTAGATCCTCCAGATACTATAGAAGATTTCATTGACTTAGTGGTGAAATTAAATCATCGGCTATCGGAACGCAGAGGTGAAAAAGGAAAGACTGAGGTCAAAGTCTTCTCTTTTAAAGAGAGAAATAATAGTATGAGAGCAGAAAGCACACCTAAGGTTGATTTAGGAGAACCCATGCAGATAGGTACTATCAAAGGTCCTTTAAGTAAAGAAGAAAAGGACAAAAGAAGAAAATTAAACCAATGTTTGTATTGCGGCAAGTCAGGCCACTTTGTCAAAGAATGCCCGGTGCGTCCAAACAAACCCAAGGGGAAGAGTCCAGAAGTAGCCTTAATACAACAGTCGGAAAACTAACTAGCTCGACAAATCAAGAGGTCAGATTGTCGAGTAAGATTTCTAGTTTGGCCTCCATCACTCCTGAAATAACTTCTCAACATCTCAGTATTAAGGTCACTTTGCAATCTCTTACAGAATCAGAAAAAAGATGGACAGTTGACGCTTTAATTGACTCAGGAGCCACAGGCAATTTCATAGACACAATGTTTTTAAAGGAATTAGATTTTAAGACCAAATCCAAAGAACATCCTGAAGTGGTTAGGGCTGTTGATGGCAAAGAGTTATCATCAGGTTTAATTCAATTCCACACAGAAACACTTGCCATGACTTGTTTGAATGTCCATAGAGAAAACATAACCTTCGACATCGACGCACCTCAATTTCGCTTGATCCTAGGAATCCCCTGGCTCGCTAAGCACAATCCCAAAATTGATTGGGTGGAAAGAACAGTGTTGTTAGATTCACATTATTGTACGTCAACCTGTCTGTTATCACAAGATTCAAAAGTACTGATTCAAGGTAGTAACTTCCCCTTGAACTCAAAGAGTGTGTTACTTTTGGAAGGAATTCCGGAAGAGTATTCTGATCTTCACGATGTGTTCGATAAATCAAAGGCCAATACTTTACCACCACATCGGGATTTCGATTGTCGAATAGATCTAGTGCCTGGGGCTACTCTACCGTGTAGTCGTATTTATGCACTCACAGAAAAAGAAAACGACCATTTAAGAGAGTATTTAGATGAATATTTGGCAAATGGATTTATTAGACACTCAAAATCGCCCGTATCCTCTCCTCTCTTTTTTATCCCAAAAAAGGGAGGTGAGTTGAGAACGTGCATCGATTATAGAGCCCTTAACAACGTAACCATTAAGAATAGATATCCACTTCCTTTAATTCCAACTCTCTTAGACCAATTAAAGGATGCCGTCATTTATACTAAATTGGATTTGCGAGGAGCTTATCATTTGGTTAGGGTTCGAAGTGGCGATGAATGGAAAACAGCATTTCGTACCAAATTCGGTCTATACGAGTATCAGGTTATGCCCTTCGGACTCTGCAACGCTCCCGCGGCCTTCCAATTTTTTATAAATGAGGTCCTAAGGGAATTTCTAGATATCTGTTGTATTGTGTATATAGACGATATCCTCATTTATTCAAAAAACACCACAGAACATGTACAACAAGTAAGAGCTATTCTTCGGAAACTTCTTGACAACTCCTTGTATGTAAAACTTGAGAAAAGTACATTCCATACTACCAAAGTAGAATTCCTGGGGTATGTTCTAAGTCCAGAAGGCATAGAAATGGATCCAAAGAAGATCCAAGCAGTTCTAGATTGGAGTAGTCCTTCTTCAGTGAAGCAAGTACAAAGTTTCTTGGGATTCGCTAATTTTTATAGACGTTTTATCTGTAATTTTTTCCAATTGATAACCCCAATTACTAGGCTTCTGAAGAAAGGTGTAAAGTTTGATTGGAATAACGATGCAGAGGAAGCTTTTCAGAACCTCAAGAGACAGTTTACTACAGCTCCTGTGTTAATGCATCCAGATCCTTCTAATCCCTTTATAGTGGAAGCAGATGCTTCTCAGTTTGCCATTGGAGGGGTTCTATCTCAAAGACACAAAGAAACTGGTCAAATGCACCCAATTGCATATTATTCACGGAAACTAACCCCTACAGAACAAAACTACGCTATCGCTGACAAGGAGTTGTTAGCCATCAAAGCAGTCTTCGAAGAATGGCGTCATTACTTGTTAGGGGCAAGACATCCTGTAACGATCTATACTGATCACAGAAATTTACAATTTCTGCGCTCTGTTAAGGCACTCACAGCTAGGCAATTACGTTGGACATTATTCTTTAATGATTACAATTTTGTGATAACTTACCGGCCAGGAAAAGAGAACCTAAAAGCAGATGCTTTGTCACGTTTGGCAATGTTAGAAGAAAAGGAAGGTTCATTTGAAGAAGTTCAAGCTGTTTTACCAGACCATTGTTTTAAGGTTGGAGTGGTTGTGTCTAATGTATTGGAAGACATTAAAAAGAAGGTTCAGGAGAAAAAATCACAAGAATGGTATGACTTGTATCCTCTATTACAGTTAAGAGAAGGATTTTTGTATATGAATGAACAAATTTTTGTACCCACACCAGAATTACAAAACAAAATTATTCAGTTGCATCATGACTCACTTATGTCTGCGCACCCTGGAATTATCAAGACCAGTCAGTTGATTAGAAGGAAATTCTGGTGGTCTTCCTTATTAAATGATGTTAAATCTTATATTGAGACTTGTGAGATTTGTGCACAGAATAAAACACAACATCAGGCACCTAGTGGTCAACTGCTTCCTCTTCCAATTGCCCCTCAACCTTGGCACACCATATCTCTTGATTTTATCGTAGAACTTCCAAAAACCAAGGAAGGTTTTAACACAATTCTGACAGTAGTCGATCATTTCTCTCGTATGGCACATTTCATCCCATTAAAGAAAATTCCCTCTGCAAAAGAGTTAACTCAAATCTTTTCCAAAGAAATAATTCGACTACATGGGATTCCTTCGGTAATAATTTCTGATAGGGGTCCTCAATTTGTTTCACATTTTTGGCAACATTTAGGTGAAACCTTAGGTATGGATATTCGCACGTCTTCTGGGTATCATCCTCAAACAGATGGTTTAACAGAGAGAACCAATCAAACCATAGAGCAGTTTTTAAGATGTGCTTTGGTAGAAGAAGAGAAGGAATGGTCAGATATTTTATGGGTTTTAGAATTTGCATTCAATAACATGGATAGTTCTTCCACCACTCTGTCACCCTTCTTCTGCACCTATGGTTTCCATCCTAAAAACATTCCAGAAACTATCTTAATCCCTTCGGCTATACCATCTTTAGAAGACCACATTACGAAACTAATTCATGTACAACATTTGGCTCAGTATCATTTAGCTCAAGCAAAAGAAAGTCAAAAAGAATCTTCGGATTTACACAGAAAACCATCACCTAAATACTCCATCGGAGACAAGGTATGGTTATCCACAAGAAACTTAAAAATTAATATTTGTAAAAAGTTTCGCCCAAAATTCATAGGACCATTTGATGTAGAGAAAATAATCAACCCAGTCAGTATTAAACTGAGGTTACCTGCTAAATATAAATTTCATTCGGTATTTCATGTGTCATTGATTAAACCCTGTGATCCTAAGACCAGATTCAGAGGAAATCCTGGACCCCTATACATAGATGGAACTCCTGAATTTGAAGTCCAGAAAATTTTAGATTCAAAGAGAATTCGAGGAAAGCTGTTTTATCTAATACATTGGAAAGGTTATGGTCCAGAAGAACGATCTTGGGAACCTCTTTCCAATTTACAGAATTCTCCTCGTTTACTCAGAAGTTTCCATCTTCATAACCCAAACAAACCCAAACCTGTTCCACACATTTTGGGAGGGCTCTTGAGAGGGGAGTACTGTCATGAATCACATACATCTGGTGCTCTTGACTCCCATGAAAGCAGTTTTCCCTCTCAAGAAACCCACCCCTGTCCCGTGCAACCAGCACTCCAGTGATGTAAAATGTATGTGTGTGTATAATAATGTTTCATGTGCTCACTCATTCATTCACTTGGAATTGTATTGATAAAGTGCTCTTGTTTTCTTGTTTTTATTAAGAGGGGACTAGAGAGAGACATTGTGCTTCTTTCCTCATTGTGCACTTATAGGAAGAGTACTGTTTGTCGGTTATTTCCTGGACAATGCAGCATCAACAGCGCGAGCGCATGCAATGTAAAAACGCACGCAGGAAAAAGGTGCGAGCGCACGCGATGAAAAAACGCACGCTGGAAAAAGGTGCGCGTTACGTCAGCAAACCCTGGGTGTGGCACAGCTATATAAGGCCACACCCAACGCTGCTCGACGCTTTGCCTCTCATCATCGCCCAGCACCGGAGCGTCCTGAAGACTTCACCGAGCCTGCAGACACCAGCCAACGCCCCAGCATTTCGAAGGTCTGCAACTCGGCATCGCGCAACAAGGGAGAAAGACAAGCTAAGTGAAACTTTCAATTCTTGTTTAATTCTTCAGGCGCCCAACGCAAGCAAGCGACAAGAAGTCAAAAACTCGAACCAACTTACCTGGACTTTGTTTAAAGAACCTTTGTGAGAAACTTGAAGAGTAACTCTCCGAACTGAATTATCTTTTGTACTTTTGGCTTTGAGAAGTATCAAGGCTAACTTTGGAACTGTAGTTCATTATAGTGATTTGGTGCAAGACGTGTTTTGTTTGTAATGTTAATTTGTCTAGGAGGAAAAAAGTGAAGGAAGACACAACTAAGAACAGAGAGAGTAAGTGGGGGGATAAAATAGTTAAGAATTATTGAAGTTATTAAACAAGCATAAGAAAGGAAGTAACTTATTCCCAACTGTTTGTTTCTTCAGAGACCAGGAGATTCTCTGGCAACTCGTACCATTCAACACAGCTCTGCTACACCTCATCCTTCACGACGACAACACGGACGCGACGCCTAGGCCTTATCAGTCGCAGGTAGGCTTGCACATAATTTGCCTAGAATATTCTAAGGAAGAAAACTCTTGTGTTATTGAAATAGAGAATAGGTATTCTGAATAGAGATTACAAATAGCTTTCCTTATTGCCTCGCAGGTCGACAATTAAGGAAGCAGGTAGCGTCCACGATCCGGCCTACCTCCCTGATTTCTAGAAGATTACCTCAGTGTTATAAACAAATCACTAGGGATTGCCTAGAATTTGGGGAAGTTGGTCCATAACGTCTCTGCGGAATCATCTACAAGCAACCTACAGGTAAGGGTGCTTGTAACCTTGACATCTATTGTTTGATTGATGTGAAACTGGGATACCACCTTTGGCATAAATTTAGGGTATGTAAGTAGCACAACCCCATTTGTGTGATTTTGGATGAATGGCTCCTGAATAGTTAGGGCTTGCAGCTCACCAACTCTTCTAATTGAGTTAATCACCACTAAAAAAGCCACTTTCCACGTTAGGAATTGTATTTCATACGAGTGTAAAGGTTCAAAAGGAGGTCCCATCAGTCTGGTTAGAACCACGTTTAGGTTACAGACAGGTTAAGGTGGGTGTCTAGGAGGAATCACTTGTTTGAGTCCCTCCATGAAAGCTTTAATAGCAGGCACTCTGAAGAGTGAAAGGTGCTGCCTGTTCTGAAGATAAGCTGCCACCGCAGCTAAATGTATACGTATGGAACTGTAGGCTAGATTGCATCTGTGTAAATGTAACAGATAACATATGATGTTTTGAGTTGATGCATCTAGTGGATTTATGTCATTATTGTTACAATAAATGCCAAATAGTTTCCACTTTGCCGCATAGCATGCTCTGGTGGTAGGTCTTCTTGCCTCCTTGATAATATTCATACAGTCAGGAGGCAAGTTCAGGTAACCAAACTATGACTTCAGGAGCCAGATTGCATGGTTCAACTGTTGCGGATCTGGGTGCTGAATGTCTCCATGGCTCTGCGTTAAAAGACTGGGTGTTCATCGCAGCCTTTGATGAGGCACCACGGAAAGTTCTAGGAACGTGGTGTACCATGGTTGCCTCGCCCACGTTGGAGCAACTAGGATGAGTGTCATTGAGTGTTGTGGTATGAGCGGGGCTGGTGGAAAAGCGTACGCAAATCTGCCTGACCAGTTCATCCATATTGCATTGCCCTGAGACTGCGGATGTGGAAACCTGGCGGCGAAGCTTTGGCATTTTGCGTTTGCCCTTGCGGCGAACAGGTCTATCTCTGGGTGACCCCACTGCTGGAAATACGGTTGTAGCACTGAGGGATGTATCTCCCACTCGTGCATCTGGTGGCTGTGTCTGCTGAGCATATCCGCCATCTGGTTGTTCCTGTCTGGGAGGTGTTCCGCCATGAGGAAAATGTTTCTCTGAATGGCCCACTTCCACATGCTTTGCGCTAGATGCGACAACTGTGGAGAGTGTGTTCCTCCCTGCTTCTGTATGTAGTACATTGCAGTCATGTTGTCTGTTCGGATCAACACTACTTTGTTGAACAAATGTACCTTGAACGCCTTCATTGCATTAAAGATTGCCATCAGTTCCAGAAGGTTGATGTGCATCTTCTTTTGCTGTGTCGTCCATAGTCCCCGCACTGTGTAATGGAGGACATGCGCTCACCATCCTAGGAGAGATGCGTCCGTTGTCAGCACTATTTGTGGTACAGGCTCTTGGAACGGTCGTCCCCAGCAAAGGTTTTGTGGGTTCCACCAATGCAGAGAGTTGTATGCGCGACCGGTCACCAAAACTAGGTCTTTTAATTGTCCTTGAGCTTGGGTCCACTGTTGTGCTAAGCACTCCTGAAGCGGACGCATGTGTAGTCTCGCGTGAGGGACTATGAAGATGCAGGAGGCCATCATGCCTATCAACTGCATAAACACCTGTGCTAGAAGCGAGTGTTGAGGTCTGAATTTCTTAATAGGTAATTGAATGCTGTTGATTCTTGCTGAGTTTGGCTGTGCCTTTGCTGCCAGAGTATCTATTGTCGCTCCCAGGTACTGTTGTACGTGGGCGGGTTGAAGAAGAGACTTTGGGTAGTTTAATGAGAATCTGAGGCTGTGTAGGAGGTGAATAGTGAGGGACATGTGGCTGGCACATTGCTAGGCCGACTTTGCTTGGATAAGCCAGTCGTCCAGATAGGGATAGACGTGAATATGCTGTGTCGCTAGGCACTTGGTAAACACCCTGTGGGCTGTTGTCACCCCGAAAGGCAGGACCTTGAACTGGTATTGCTGATTCTGTATGGTAAACCTGAGATATTTCCTGCGTGCCGGATGCATCGGTATGTGGAAATATGCGTCTTTTAGGTCTAGTGTTGCGAGGAAATCTCCCTGACTGTGCAATGGTAGAATCTGCTGTAAAGTGAGCATGTGAAAATGTTTTGACAAGATGTATTGGTTTAGGGGCCTGAGGTCCAGTATTGGCCTGAGAGACCCGTCCTTTTTGGGGATTAAGAAGTACAGCGAGTACAACCCTGTACCCTGTTGCTGTATAGGGACGAGTTCTATGGCCCCTTTTTGCAGCATGCTGAGGACTTCTTGCTGCAATAAGTGTATATGCTCTGCGGACATAGGACAGTGTTTTGGGGGCATGTTGGGTGGAGTGGAGGTGAGCTCTAGACAATAGCCGTACTGAATAAGTTGTCTCACCCACATGTCTGTGGTAATGCTTTCGCAGACTGGCAGGAACTGTTGTAATCATCCCCCGACCAGTGTTATATGGTCCGGGGTCACTGTTTAGTATTGGCGGAGGATCTGGTGTTATTCCCCCGTCCTCTGCCCTTGCTGCTGCCGCCACGGTATCCACCTCTATTGTTCTTATTATAGGTGGTTTGCGTGCTCCTTTTTGTATTTAGTCTGCTGGGATGCCTGACCTCGTGTAGCTCCTCTGTTACTGGAGCGACGAAAGGAGCCTCCTCTGAATTGTTGGGACTGCAAGGCACCCATAGACTTAGCTGTCTGTCTTTTTTAATCTTCTCTAAGATTGTGTCCACATCAGGACCAAATAAAAAAAATCAGGGTTCACAGGCGGATTCAATAATGTGGTTTGAATCTCAGGTTTGAACCCAGAGATACGCAACCAAGCAGGTCTCCTGAGCATGACATTTGTGTTGATGGCCCTGGCTGCGGTGTCTGCTGCGTCTAACGCACACTTAACGGATGCGTTGGATATGAGTTTTCCCTCTTGTATCAGTGTTTCTGCTCCCTCCTTGTAGACATCAGGCAAATGTTGTAGCAGTTGCTCTAGTGTGTCATAATGGACCCCATCGTATCTGGCTAATAGGGGCTGTTTATTAGAAATTCTCCAGATATTAGCTGCTTGAGCAGCCACACTTTTCCCAGAAGCTTCTAATATCTTAGACTCCTTGTCTGGAGGAGGAGCATCACCAGTAGTCTGAGTTGGCACGCTTACGAGCATTTGATACCACCAAGAGTCCAATGGCAGCTGTCCCTTAATATATGTAGGGTCCACAGGTGCCGTTCTGTATTTTCTTTCAATTCTGAGGTTAACAACTCTTGCTCTTGTGGTTTCCTTGAAAATGTCTCCTGCGTGTTTAAGGACACCTTTCAACATTGGCAAAGTCTTGACTGATTTCTCTGAAGTGGAGAAAGTGTCAAACAGGAAGTCCTCTTCAATTTGGTCAGCATGCATTTCTACATCATAATTCTGTGCTGCCCTTTCTATTAATGTGTTAAACGCAGCTGTATCTTCTGTTGGCGAAGTTTTGACTGGATAAGATTGAGTGCCAGGAATAGTCTGTGACTCCCCCGGGTCAACAGGATCTGTCCAGGCTTGAGTTTGGTCATCCTGATCCGTGTCCGCAGGGTAATTATATTGTTCATTATAGTCATATCCCATATCCTCATTAGTACGTGTGGGCGAGTACGCAGAAGTGTCCTGGTCATGGTACCGTACTGTCTCAAAAAGGACAGGTGATGCTGAAGAATCCCTTTTCTTTTTGAGTGGAATTTTATATGATTCAAGAGGATTTTCTGACCTGGTCTTCCTTTGATAGATAGTAAGTCTGCCAGATTCGGAGTCGATATGTAGTTTCGACTGCTCATCATAGGAGGGCTCTTGGTACACAATGTCCTCTTCTTTCCTATCGACACCTTTTTGGGTGTTTCGGCCCCGGTTTTTGGATCGAGCGCCTTAGGGCGTGCAGTCGGGGGCAGTCCAAATTTTATCGGTGGCATAGTCTTTGTAGACTGACTGACCTTCTTCGGGGCCGGCGTCGTCATTGGTCCGACCGACTGTCTTTTCGCCAATACGTTGTTGGCCTTGCGTCGACTTCGGCGTCTGTTGCGTTGGGAGGCGCACTCTTCTGCCTCGACTCGACATGCTCCTTCTTGGTCTTCGGCTCGAGGCCTTTGACGAACTGTGACCTGTCGACTCGTTGCTTTGGATCGAGAACCTTCCGAGACTCGTGTCCCTTATTTGTGTTGATTTTAGTCATGGACCAGTGTACCGATCTTCGGTTCGACACCCTTCTTTTTCGTCGACTCCGAGGGATCTGAACTCTTCGATCCGAAGGCTGTCTCCAGCAGTTTTGGTTTCGTTTTCAACTCCATGACTTTCGGTTTCAATTTAACCAGTGACTGGTAATGTTCGACCGATGGCTCTTGTGATATATTCTTAGTCTGGCTGAGACGCGAGGCTATAGAATGTTAGTCATGATCTTGGCTAAGGCCTTCCAGCGATGCCTCGACCTGAGCCCCTGGAAGTCTTTCAGTGTCCGTACCGGGCCCCGTACTCACGGTTGGGCCTGGTTCATCGCTCGATTAGTCATCGACAGCTCCGATGGCTAGTGCGTTGTCCCTTACCTCGTCGACGTTTTCATCCTCGACATTTTCTTTGTTGTCTTCATAATAGTTGGAGTAATGCTCCGAACCGGGATCCGATTGCTGTTCTGGATCCTCAGTCTCGACGACCTCATCGAAGATATTCACCGGGTCTGGCGCTGGCTTCATCATCGTCTGCCTCACTGCGCGTCGAACTCGAAGCATCTTCGACCTGAATTGAGCACAAGCTAGACAATTGGCCTGATTCTGCTCCGGAGATAGGCACTTGTTGCACACCGGGTGTGCATCGATGTGTGGGTACTTAGAATTACAAAGGGGCATCGTTTGAACGGGCTCCGTTCCATCGCCGATCGTGCCTCTGGTGTCGAAAAGGCCACGTGGCCCTCTTCGACGTCCTGCTCGAAAAGAACTGGAACAAAGTACTCGGCACCAATTGAGATGACAATACCGACGACCCTAAAGGCCTTTAGGCCTTTAATAAAAGTTTTTCTATCGATTCCGAACTTAAGTAAAGAAAGTACATCCGAACCCAATGGCGGAAAAAAACAATCTGAGGATGGAAAGGATGCCCATGCGCACTGTAGTCCAGGGAGGAGCCACCTATCTCTTGATACTTCGAAGACTCTTCCAGGACAACAATGTGCAATCATCCGGACCCAACACTAGGCGGCGATCTATGCACAGATATGAGCTCAGCAGCCCACATGCCTCTAACTTATAACTTCCGCTTTCCATCGTTTTTAGTTTAATTGTGATGCCCTAGGGACCGCCATGACTTTTTTTAGGTCTCTGCTTCAGGAAGCTTGCCCACCACCCTTTCCCATCCTGAGGAAGACCCCTCTGTAAGGGTCAACCTTCCCTACGTGCATCTGGGTCAAAACGTAGACAACGGTCTCTCCTGCCAATTTCTATCCCTAGCACGAATTATACTGCTTACTCTCGAAGTCTGGTTACCCGAACTACATGATCATTTACTGTACCCATGTCCGTCTCTCGCTTGAAGCCATTTCCGAAGATTTTTATTTTGAATAAGTACGCTTGACTTGTTTCACGTTCCTTACCTTGCACTACCTCCTACTACTTTCACTTCCTTCCCCGCTACCAGTTGGGCACTATGACTTGTGGCCTTATGAACTCATGATTTGTACTTGAATACGTGTTTTAGTACTTTGTGATTAAATAACTAAGTACTCCTAAGTTGAATACTTCTGTTCTTCATTTTTCACAATTAGTCATTTCTATTGTGCTTTCCCTCTGTTCTGGACCCCTTCTGTACTGCTACATACCCAGGTCCCAGTGACTTCCTTATGGGTTAACCCTTCTTTTTGTAACAACCTTGGCCCAAGGGCAGAGAAGGGACCGGAGCCTTTTTGTGTAGTAAGTGGTAGGGAAATGAAGTCTCTGTACTCACGATATGTTGACCTGGTGTGATGTTGTCCTAGACATCGGAGTCTTCTTCAGACACAGCGATGTCTTCATCCTCCACTCCGGCATCTGATTCCGGAACATTTTATTCCTCTTGATCAGAATCTGCTCCAGAAAGATCCACCGTGGAGCCGCTTTGCTGATGCATTTCGTGACATCGACCCAGACAGTCACAGAGCATCTTCTGTGATCGAAAAGATCGGTATGCATCGCAGTCCTTCTCGTTGTGTTCCAGAGACAGAGGTTGCACACTTTGTGCAAGTTAGTACGCAGAAACTTTTTTTTTTTTTTAAACCTTTATTAGTTGCGTTCAGCACAAGAAACATGACAGTGACAGCATCTGCAATTCAGTACAGCAAAAAATCGTGATACATTCCGTAGAGAGGTAGCAGCCTCACTCGGTCCAACATAACACAGGCACAGCTTCATATTGACATCAAAGTGTTACCAGTACACCAGGATTCTCCCCCCCATCACAGTCAAGGATGCAAGGAAGATGCTCTTCACCACCCCCCTGCATTCAGACATGAGGACAGGCCAGCAAGGTCAGCGCCTCCACAACCCACCAATCAGCACTCGTCTGTGATCCGTCCAGTCAATCGGCTATGCCATTGTGTGCAGCATTGTTCCACACGCACGGCAAGCGTGTGCATCCCTGCCAAGTAGCGCAGCCAGCACCCAGTGTAGGGACATTCAGGTCTCACCATAGAGCGACGTCGCGCCCACCGCTCCTCTTCGGAAGTGTAACCTGCATCTACTAGTGTGTGTGGCCTACAGTGCGTGTGCCCACCACAATAATCCCAATATACGGATGAGTAAGAGGGGTCCCTTCCCCCCCCCCAAAAAAAAGGGTGTCACAAGGCCTACGAATATTTCCAGCCCCCTCAATATTAGTTTTAAACAGTTGTCACGACTACCCATTTTGATGCAGGTGGTGCAAATTACCTCTACCCATGTGTAAAGTAGTATGGTGAATGCTGTAAGTAGCGACCCACACGCTCACTGGCTCGGGACCGGTTCGTCATCCCCAGAGGAGTCGCCGTGCGTCGCCTGAGACAGCAAGTACACCTGTAAGGGGGACCAGAAATCGCTAGGCGCGCACCTGGCGGGGAGCAGTTCCGCGTAAACGCCATGCTGGTCCTGGCAGTAAGTGAGGTCGTCAAGCCAGTCCTTAAATTTTGGTGCTCTCCCTCTCCCCCATCTGCAAGCTATTCTTTGCTTAGCGAGGAGCAGCGCAATGTCTACAAATTTGCGGTCCGGCTTGGGCACTTGCTTGGTATAACCCAGTAGCATCACTATTGGCTCCATTGGCATTGGGCCAGCAATCATTACCTGGAGTGCGGCGTGTACCTGTTCCCAATAAGTTTGTATGGCTCCACATTCCCAGGCCAGATGAAAGAAATCTGCGCCAGCCGCCCGGCACCTAGCACATCTATCATCTTCCGAGAGATGAAACCGAAGTTTCCTGACTGGGGTATAATAGTAGCGTTGCACAAACATAGTGAATAATTTTCAACCGACAGCTGGAGGAAATCCTAGCCGTGACTGCGCAGCAATAGCTCCATTGCTCATCCGTAAGTGCAGTTGGCAGTTCAGAGTCCCAGTTAGTCCGGGCTTTCGGCAGTAGCATTGGGCGTTGCACACGTATAGCGGCGTACAGTTTAGACACTAAGTGCTTGCCATCGGAGGTGAGCATGACATGCAATGGCAGTACCGTCTCAGGTTCGTCCGGGAAGTTGGGGAGTATGTCACGCATACCTTGGCGGAGCCTGATATAGTAAAACACCTCCATGGATATCGGAGGAGCAGTCTGAAACAACTGTTCCTTGGTGCGGAATGTTCCGTCCTGAAATAGGTCGCCCCATGAGTTAAGGTGTATGCGTTTACACATGGACCGAAATCCGTTTTCCGTTAAAAGAGAAAGTTTCGGGTGATATGCGAGGGGGAGCGCCGGGGAGTAGAGCATGGGGGCGTCCAGCTGTTTAGTTATTCGCCGCCAGGCATCAATAGTACAGGTGACAGTGGTAGCAGGCGT
Organism: Lissotriton vulgaris; assembly: GCF_964263255.1. NCBI lineage: Eukaryota > Metazoa > Chordata > Amphibia > Caudata > Salamandridae > Lissotriton > Lissotriton vulgaris. The sequence continues at coordinate 1,523,837,346 of NC_141693.1, read as the reverse complement.
CTCAACATCCCCAATCAGTCCCATCAGCATGCCCTTGAGCGGGAGCGGGTGAACGATCCAGTCCTCAGCAGCGACCTGTGGCATAAAGGGAGCGGGGTTAACCCAGTGGTAGGAGTGTTGAGCCTGAGCACTGAGATAGTATAATTCCATGTCGGGCACATCGAATCCTCCCCTATCGTATGGCTGCGTTAAGACCCTCCAACTAAGGCGTGGTTGCTTTCCACCCCAGAAGAGGCGCAGTAGCTCAGATCGGAGCCGTTTGAAAAAATAGGCCCCCGGGTAGTAGGGAATGTTTTGGAATAGATATAAGAACCGCGGGAGGACGACCATCTTGATCAGGGAAGCTCTACCTACCATCGATATCGGCAAGGCCCGCCAGCGGGACACATTATCAGTCAACTGCGAGATAGCCACCCCGTAATTGGACCGGATAGTGACGTCTCTATCGAGCGACACCTCTATGCCCAGGTACCTCAAGTCTGAGCTGCACCATTCCAGGGGGTAATCCAGCGGGAACCGGGTTACCGATGCCGTGAGAGGGAAGAATTGCGACTTCTTCCAGTTTATATGTACCCCGGATATGCCACCGAACGCCACGAACTCCCTCAGCAGCGAATTAAGGTGATCTTGTGGGTGACGCACGTACAAAGTAATGTCATCTGCGTAGAGGGAAATACTGATCTGCCGCTGAAGACAGTTAAAGGCACTGGCCTTGTGCAATTGTCGGACTCTGCAAGCCAATGGCTCTATCGCTAAGGCGAAAAGCAGGGGTGACAAGGGGCAGCCCTGCCTAGTCCCTCTCGTGATCGGCATCTGTTTCGAAAGAACCCCATCGACCCTGGCGACCGGTGAGGTGTATAGCAGTTGCACCCAGGCTATGAAGATCCGGGGGAACCCCATTCTGCTCAGAATAGCTATCAGGTAACCCCACTCCACCGAATCGAACGCCTTGGTGGCGTCCAGAAACACGGCAGCGACCGGCAAGTCGGGCGAGATGGTAGGTATCAGGGAAAATAGTGTGCGTAAGTTATGGGATGTAGCCCTCCCCGGGACAAAGCCAGATTGGTCCGGCAGCACCAGGGTGTTCATGAGTAGGGACAGCCTGGTCGCCAACACTTTCGCAAGGGTCTTCGCGTCGCAGTTCAGCAGTGACAGAGGGCGATAGGCATCAGTGTCCTTCGGATCCTTCCCCGGTTTCAAAAGCGACGTGATCGCAACCTCTCTCATGGAAGTATCCCTACCTCGAGCGAGTCCTCGAAGACCTCCTTCAGCACCGGTGCCATAATATCGATGTAGCACTTATAAAATTCGTCCGGTAGGCCGTCCAGCCCCGCCGCTTTGCCATTGTTAAGGGACATGATCGCTTCTCTGATCTCGTCCAGTTCGAACGGGCATCCCAAGAACGCCCTATCGCTATCACTAAGCCAGCAGAGTGCGATGTCATCCAGGAAGTTACCGAACTCCACCTCACCCACCTGTTGTGTGGAGTATAGACGCTGGTAGTGCTGTAGAAAGGTGTTCTGAATTCCTTGGGAATCCTGGTACGTCCTACCCCCCTCATCAGAGATTTCCAGGATATGAGTGGCGAAGCGCTGGTGCCTTGTGAGAGCAGCGAGCACCTTTCCCGGACGATCTCCCTCACAGTAGCGCCTAGCCGTCCAGTATTTGCCCCGGAATTTCGTTTCCCTGGCCGCTTCCTCCTCATAGGTCGACAGAAGAGCCCTGAATTTCACCGCTAGGTCAGGGCAGGGGTTACTGATCATCTCTGCCTCCAGCGCCTTAAGCTCCGTTTCGATCTTAGTTAATGTGCGCACTAGGTCCTTCAGTATACCGCAACTTTTAGAGATCGTGATCCCCCGCACTGTCACCTTAAAGGCTTCCCAGATCGTTTCGACCTTGTCGACCGATCCCTTGTTCCTCGGAAAGAAGGCTTCAATCTCCTCTCCCAGTTCTTGTCTAAAGACAGGGTCCAGCAAAGCTGAGGGAAAGAGCCGCCACGGCGGGCGCACCCTAGCATACCCCGGCATCCCCAAGACCGTCAAAACAGGACAATGGTCCGAGTAGGTGCGAGGCAGATGTTTCACCCGGACAATTCCCCCCAGCGAGGCCTCGCGAGACAAAGCAGTAATCGATCCTTGCCCATGAGCGTGCATGTGCCGTAAAATGTGTGCCCTCCCTAACCGATGTGTGTGTGTGCCTCCAGCTATCCACTAGCCCAGCTTCCGTTAGTATGCCCTGAAGTGTATCTCTGGCGTTAGTGTTGTACTGTGCACTACCGTCCGATCTATCCGCTACGGGACATAACGATAAGTTGAAGTCCCCCCCCCAAAGAATGTGAGTGGCTTCAATGTCCAGTTCAAGGCCCCACAATGACAAAAAGAAACCAGGAGTGTCCACATTAGGCGCATAACTATTGACAAGTATTATTACATCAGTGCCCAATCTCCCCCACAGGATGACGTACCTCCCCTCCCTGTCCGCTCGCACTCCCAGCTTTTGAAACGGTAGCTGTTTGTTGATTAAAATAACAGTCCCCCTAGAGTACGTGGAATAGGAGGAAAACTCTCACACTCGCCCATCTACTCGCAAATTTAGGAATACCATTCGGATTAAGGTGGGTTTCCTGGAGCATAGCTATCTGCACATTGTGCCGGTCTAAATAAGCAATCGCATTCCTGCATTTGCGGGGGTCATTAAGGCCACGGACATTCCAGGACATAATTGAGACAGTATTCGACGTATCATCACCTGTGTTGGTCACAGTATCCCTGAAAAAAGCATTCGGTCAATGCTGCAACCCTCAATCCAGACGTACCTGATGCAGATCTTTCCGCTGTCCAGAACATTCTATGCCTATAAACAGCCACACTTTCATACACACGAACTCCAGTACCTGCACACTTGTCAGTAAAGTCTTTCGCAACACCAGTTCTGCTTTCAACAACTCGAATCCCACCAACCAAGTCCCACCCCTCCCTCCATGCACAACAATCCCCCCTCTGATTTCCCGTTCCCCCCCCACCCACTGAAGCAACCCAATCTTGCCAGTACCACATCCCCCCCCTCCACCCCGACCCCAACACTCAAGAACAATAGAAAAACCTTGTGGGGAATCCCCTCCTAAGGACACCAGAGGAATGCACCCAATCACCCCAACTCTCCCCTCTCGACCCACGTGCGCCATACGGGGAAGACAGAGAAGGTGGGGTGGTGCCTGGCATGTGTGATCCCTGCAGGCTATAGCCCAAATCGCAAGTCAGCTCCCGCTAACACCTCCCCCCAGACCGGAAAAATCACCAAAAAGGGTTCATGGGGTCCATCCTAGGAGCATCCGCTGTTCATCACTGTCTCTGCTCCGTTGTCAGATTACCCAGTCACGAAACACCTTCAGCAGAGGGGCAAGAAAAATGCAAAAATACAGTTGTCGCTCCCCAGTAATCAACAATACAGCAAGTCCATCATCTATGGTACTACCGGCAGGGCCGGGCCACCCTGACGGTAGCAGGCATCGCCATTTTAAGTCCAGCCGCTGTACCTTCCATCGGAATCAGTGGTCGAAAGTATACAAGGACCCAGTTAGGACTCCTCGTGCTCGGCCGGGTTCACTTCCGCCTCATCCTCCCTTTCATTTTGTCTGCCCCTCCTGGCAGTGCGTAGTTTCCGAACATAGTCCTCGGCCTGCTGCGGGTTTACAAAGAAGTGTTGTTTGCCCTGGTGGGTCACCCTGAGCCGCGCTGGATACAGAAGCGCGTAGTCAACTTGCATGTCCCTCAGCTTTTTCTTCACGTCCAAGAATTTCCTTCGCTGATCTTGAACCATGGGCGTAAAGTCCGGATATAGGGAGAACTGTACGCCGTAACAAGTTAGATTCCGATTAGTGCGGGCAGCGCGAAGTGCCGTATCGCGGTCCCGGTAGTTAAGCAACCGGGCGATGATGGGCCGCGGCTGCGCCCCAGGCTTGGGGACCGGGCCCAGGGAGCGATGCGCCCGCTCTACAATAAATTGGCTGGAGAAGGCCTCCTTACCCACTGCCGCGATGAGGATGCGCTCCACGTAGTCCTCCATGCGCCCAGTGTTGGTGGATTCCGGAACCCCCGTGACGCGAATGTTGTTGCGCCTGCTCCTCGCCTCCAACTCCTCGTTCTTCGCCGCTATAACTCTCAGGATATTGTCTATTCTAGTTAGGCGCGTATCATGGGCAGCGGCCGTGTCCTCCGAGGTAGAGATGCGCCTCTCCGCCTCCCCCAAGCGCTCCTCATGGACCTCCAGTTTCTGTGCAACACCATCCATTCTGGATGATAAGCGGTCAACCTTGTCGACTATCGTGGCGAAGCCCTGCCGCATCTCCTTCATCATCAGTCTCAGCTCCGGAGCCAAGGGGGCAGAGGGGGGCTCAGTGCCCGACGTGCTCGAGGCTCCACTTGTCCCCGCCATGCTGCGTAACGGTTTTTTGGTAGTCGCTGGTTCGAAAGAGAGCTTGGGTTGCTTGTTATCATTTTTGCCCATCGTGCCTTAACTGAGCGCCGACCAGGCACTGTGACTGGTGCCAACGTCTATGCCCACTGCTCCGAACCCAGTCGGCGTGACCCGATGGCCCCGCTCGCAACTATCACAGAAATGGCAGTAACAGCTTCTCAAGGGTAGAGGTCTTCCAAGCAACCACCCTCTCGCCCCCAGTGCCCCCGCACCGGTGATGTAGCTGCGGGCGATGCGATGAGGCACTGCGTCAAGCTCCGTGGTCCGAAGTCCAGGGCGAGGTAGCGGGGGGTGATGGTGGGCCGCAGGGCGTAATGGTAGGCCCGAGCGCCGAGTGCAGAAATCAGGGGCCGCAGGCTGGGCAATATCTATGCCCTCCGGGGGTATGTTGGTGCCTCGTAGACCAGAGGCCAGGGAACGGCAGCAGGGGAGGTGCCGGTAGGCCGCCGGGCGCAGGGGAAGGTCCGTGCATGAGGCGCGTGCTGGCAGGCAGACTCCTACTTCAGGGAAGCCTCAGTTACTGCGAGGGGGCCCCCCCCCCAGTCGCAGCGAGAACATAGCAGTAAGGCAAAGCAGCTGCAGGATGATGGGGCACAAACCAGGTGAGGTGTCCAATTCCCCCGGCCGGCCCTGGTATGTCCCGATGGCCCCTCGCGCAGCGGCACCGGTTGTGGGTGTGTTGGCGCCTTAAGGGCGCAGGCCTGCAGGAGTTTCGTCAAGCACCCGCCCCTACGGGCCTCCGCTCAGGTACAGCAGCTTCGGGCGCGGTGGCGAGGCGTTGTGGACAGCCTCGCAGACTGGAGCCCCGGGGATGTCAGCGGGAGGTGGTGGTAGGGCGCCGGGTGCGGGGGAAGGTCCATGCGCCAGGCTCGGGGCTCCGGAGGTGCAGGCAGGCCGACTCCCACGTCCGGGAGTCCCACGTCTCCACAAGGGTCCCCCCTCCCAGATGCTGCGAGATCGCGGCAGTATCGCAGGGTAGCTGCAGGATAACGGGGCACAGATCAGGAGGGACTTCCTAGTCTCCCGGCAGGTCCAGGCGGGCGCCGCTGCGTGCCCTCGGCACCCCGGCGGCCCACCGGTGTAGTGCCGACTGTCCTTGCCCGCCGCAGCAGCCCCAAGGGGGGGGGAGACTCACCTCCGTCGCCACCCGACAGGCCCTCAGCAGGATTCTCCACAGGCAGCACGGGCCCCGCAGCACCGAGGCCCAGTCACCTCGTGGGCAGCCGCGGCCTCGCGTGGTCCGGCGCCCAGGCGCCTCAGCAGCTCTCCTCCACAGCGTCCCCCGGGCAGCACAAACAGTCGCGTATCTCAGGCATCCGACCACCGATCTCTCCCAAATTTGGACCGGATCTGCGAAACAGGCAGGGTCACCACCGCTGCGATTTCTGGGCGCCTGCCCACAGGTGAAAAGGATTTTTGCAGGATGTATCTGGCCAGGCAGCCAGAGCCTCACTAAAGTGCGGCCATTAGCTAGTGCGCCCTCTAGCGCCCCTTAGTACGCAGAAACTTTCACGCAACACCCAGGACATAACTTTTAAAGGAAGTCCGTTCCATCGACTGCTATGGAGCCCAATGCAGGTGGGCCGAATGGCCCTCCACGAGTCTTTCCAATTGAAGGTCTTCGACTTGAAGTGGGATGTTGATTGGTGCATGTTGGCTGAATGAGCGGTCTACATGAATAGATGCCCCCAAAAAATGGGACAAGGTATGGGAGAAATGGACTACGTAACGAAGCAACATCTGCACCTCCCCCTCAGCACAAGGACACAGGCCAGTAATATTAATGCACAACATAATTCCTGAAAGGGGGGAGGCGGGGAGATACATGGGATGCCCAGTGACCAAATATAAATCACCCGTTAATGATCTGATGTGTATGTTTGTACTCCAATATGTCACTCCAGTAAGTGCCAATAAAGTTAAAAAAAGTCTTCCTAGTTGATAAAATGTCACAAAAATCCTGTCAAAAATGGACAGAGGGCTAACGTTTCTCTCTGATCAGCGTTGGCTGGCGCGGAAAGAAAGAACTGACTTCAGCGCACCAAGGTGGTGCCTATATAGCTGACACACCCAACACCTTACGCACAAGCCGCACATAGCCAATCAACACCTCTGTTGTAAGCAGTACCCCTGCGTGCCAGTAAATCTTCTGGATCGAGTCGGACACCTGAGAAAAGGTAAGGAATCGGAGCCTAGAATTGCTCAGATAGGATTTCCTCTAATCTGTTATGAAGCCATAAACTGTTACGCAGCCCAATAAAGCCCCTATTAAACTGGGTTGACCAGCAAAAACTAACAAAGTATCTCAGCCCATACAAGGTTCTTGCCTGCGTCACAAAAAGAAAGATTTTGCTCCTAGAGAATTTCAATCAATTCTTTCTTCAAATTGCTCCTCCCTTGGAAACTCTTATATCAGAGGAAATTGTAAACGCCACATCAGAACCCAACCTGTTGCACATAACACAAGAGCCCTTTGTAAGTTTACCTGCTAATGAGTTGCACGGACAAAAAAGGGAAAATGTTAATTTCTCTGTAGGCATCCATTCGTAACATCTAGTGTTGTAAAAGATACATGCTCTGCATACTTGTGCCATTTAGAGTTGAGCTCAGGAATTTGCAAGTTGTTTTTCTTCGGTGGAAGGGCATATGCAAATGTCCCTGATCAGTTTACAAACATGGCATTCCCCCTGGATGGTGTGTGTCAATGCCTGGATGTGAAATCTTGGCAATCTGAGTATTCCTGACTTGCGAACAGATCTACATCTGGAACACCCAGCTCTTGAAAAGGTCTTCTAGTGTTTGTTTTAGCTCCCATTTGTCAGGTGCATTTGCCTGTCTGCTTTGACGTTTGATTCACCTGGTAGGTGTACCGTCACCAGGGTTGCATTTCTTTGGATTGCCCATTTCCATATCTCCTGTACTAAATGGGACAGTGGGGAGGTTTGAAGTATAACATTGTAGTGGTGGTGTCCGTCTGGATCAGTACTATCGTTTCCTTTAGGTGAGTTTGGAAGGCCTTTGGCCCAAGGAAAATGGTTTAGAGTTCCAACAGAAACCTGTGTTTTACTGCCTTGGTTATTTTCCACAGGGCCCCGGTTTTTAGATTTCCCATGTGTGTAGTTATGCCGGTTGTATGAGTGGAATGCATTAAAACAGTCATCAGTTTCATTATTGTCCTCATTGTCAGGGACTGCAACTTCTAGTATAAGCAAGTCTGATCTGAGTGTTGCTGCTAGGAACACCTTTTCATGTTCTTGGAGTAGGAGTATGAGTATGAAGATTATAAAGAGTATTTCTATAGCGCCTAACTACCCGGAAGCCTCGTAGCACTTACGGAAAAGGAAGCAGAATCACATCAGTCTACACCGCTAGGGAAACATTCTAAACAAGTGTGTTTTTAAGAGCTTGCGAAAAGTCAGCAAGTTGTTGTTTCCCCGCATAGCTTGGGGAAGGGAGTTCCACAATTTAGCAGCAGTGATTGAGAAAGTGTGACTTCCCCATCTCACCTTCCTCATTTTCTTAGTCGTGGCCAAATATAGAGAGCTAGAACGTAGAGTCCTAGGCGGCAAGTAGGGCGTTAATGGGTGTAAGATGGATGGGGCGGTCTTCCACATGGCTTTATGTGCCAAGCACATAGCCTTGAATTGTATCCTGGCAGCAATAGGTAGCCAGTGTAACTGTTGCAGTGCTGGCCGTGCTGATTGGAGTGAAGAAGACTTCCCTAGGGTCACTGAGAAACCCAAGCTTGTGTACGGTCACTGCCTGTATGTTTATTCTGTTGACATTTGCACTGTGAATCTGCCTCTATTAGCCAGTTATCTAGATAGGAGTAACTTGTCGTCTGAGGTGCGTGTACAATGCTGCCAGTGTGGAGGGAGGCCAAAGCTGTCGCCTTACAGATGTCTACCACAGGGACACCTCTAGCCAAAGTCGACAACTTCGCTCCAGTAGAATGAGCTCTAATACCTTCAGGATGCTCCTTTTTGGCCAAGGCGCACAGATCTTGATGCCCAAGATGATCCACCCAGAAAGTGTTCACTTGTGGACAGCTTTGCCCTTTATTCTTCCCACGTAACCAATGAAGAGCTGGCCGTCCAGCCTCAAGTCCTTGGTCCTGTCCAAGTAAAAGCTGACAGCCCTCCTGGGGTCCAGGCGGTGACATCTGTCCTCCTCAGAAGAGTGAGGGGCAGGATAGAAAGTAGGCAAGGTGATAGACTGCTCCTTGTGGAAAGGAGTAACCACCTTTGGCAGGAAAGAAGCTCTGGTCCTGAGAACTCTCTTATCAGTATAGATCAGAGTTCTTCAAACTGTGGGGCGCCCCCCCCCTAGGGGGGCGCAACACCATCCTTGGGGGGGCGCGAACTCCTCTCTAATTTCACAACTACTCTCTAATTTCACCTTTGTTCTCTGTGGCAAGTCGAGGGAGGAGGGAGGGGAAATCGACGAGGCACGAAGTGCCCATTCTTTTATTATGTTTACCCTCCCAGGAGGGGGTTAATTCATTCAGCTTCAGCAAGGAGGCAGGAAGTCTCCTCTACTAAACCGAAAACTGCCTTTCGAGGACTTTTAATTTAGGAAAAGAGGTCTGTGATGGTTTCTGATGATATTCACAGAAGCCATGGTGACGTGGGAGGCGCTGCTTTAGGTGACTGAGCCCAAATGCAAATTATGGTTCGTGAAAAAATGGGAACAGCACCAATTGCAAACATGAAGCATTTGAAGTTGACACGGAGCCGGGCCCCCCTTTGAAATGAAGTGAATCCATACCAAGAGCACAAAATCGTAAAGACACATTTATAGCAATTGATTTGTGGCGCTTGCCAATGGTCCCTTAACCCACATTCCTGATTGTCTGTCCCCAGAGGTGAAATACAGAAGCCTCATCAACATACAAATGGTCTTTTAAAGACCTGTGAAGTGCTTGGGTGCGTGTGTGTGTGGCATTGTTTTTTATCTATTTGTTTTTAAAAGCGTCTGTGGTGCATTATTTATTATAGTTTTATGTAGCACTATGTTTTAACGTTGCATTAGGGGCGAATTAATACATTCCGTGCTGCTTGACTCCCGCACAATTGGAGCATCAGCTGAGAGGCCACTATTTGAATGGGCACATAACAAAGCTGTATTTAACTGCCTTGAGGACACCTCTATTTGGAGGGTTGCAGCTAAGTACTGTAACAATTCCCGCATCTCCGTGATAGTCTTTTCCTGACAGTGGGAGGACGGTGCGCAGCCGGCCCTGCTAGGGTTCAAACTCACACTCTGCAGCCTGCGAGGACGTTTCTCCAGCAGATGTGTGAACCCGCTCAGTTACCTCCTACCACCATCATGCACTCTGGCAGAAGTTACGAGGGGTCAGCTGGGCTATAGCTCACACGAATCATGATGACCTTGAGGCGCTTTCAGGCAAAGTCCCATCTTAAAAGAGTGAGAAATGCTAAAGCAAGTCAAGGGTCCATGATAGTGCTACAAGGTGTACGTCTGACTGTTGAGGCAAGCTAGTCCAGATGCATTAGGGGCGAATTTACACATTCCGTGCTGCTTGACTCCCGCAGAATAGGAGCATCAGCTGAGAGGCCACCATTTGAATGGGCACAATAACAAAGCTGTATTTAACTGCCTTGAGGACACCTCTATTTGGAGGGTTGCAGCTAAGTACTGTAACAATTCCCACATCTCAATGATAGATGTACTTTTTAGTGTACTTTTGATAAATACACAAATATATTTTTAAAAACGTTAAGGAAGCTAACACGAATGCGTTCTTAAATTATAATATTAAAAGTACCTTACCTTATATTTACGTACTAAATATAGCAAGGCTTTCAGCTTTCCAATTCACCGAAGTGTCTCCGTTGGAACAAATGTTTGCAAATGCTTGCTTGTGTGTGCTTAAGTAGAGGAACGGGAAAGGGAGGCAGACGGAGAGCGAGGGAGGGAAAGGGAGGGAGAGGGATGGAGGGAAATGGAGGCAACAGAGGGAGAGCGAGGGAGGGAGAGGGAGGGAGAGAAAGGGAGGCAGACAGGGAGAGCGAGGGAGGGAGGGAAAGGAAGGAGGGAAAGGAAGGCAGACAGAGGGAGAGCGAGGGAGGTGGGAAAGGGGGGAGGCAGAGGGAGGGAGGGAGGGAAAGGGAGACAGAGAGAGGGAGACAGAGAAAGGGAGACAGAGAAAGGGAGACAAAGAGAGGGAGAGGGAGGGAGACAGAGGGAGAGGGAGGGAAACAGACAGAGGGAGACAAAGAGAAGGGGAGGGAGACGGGGAAAGGGAGACAGACAGAGGGAGACAAGGAGAGGAAGGGAGACAGAGAAAGGGAGAGGGAGACAGAGAAAGGGAGAGAGAGGGAGACAGAGGGTGACAAAGGGAGGGAGGGGGGGCGACAGAGTGAGGAGGGTGACAGAGTGAGGAGGGATAGGGAAGGAGAGAGAGGGATAGGGAAGGAGAGAGAGAGAGACAGAGAGAGAGAGAGACAGAGAGAGGGAGTGAGAAAGCCAGAGTGAGTGAGACAGGGAGAGAGAGGGAGTGAGAGGGAGTGAGACAGTCTGAGTGAGACAGAGGGAGAGAGGGAGAGAGAGATGGAGCGAGAGAGAGAGTGAGAGAGAGATGTGTGTATGCCTGGTCTGGTGGCTCAGTGGACGAAGGCGTCTGCTGCAGGGACCTCTGTTCAACCTCAGTTTTTTTTTGTTTTCTCTAGCCCCGCCCCCTCCCCCACTCACCCTGCCCCCACCTGTGCGGCCCTCGGACACAAACCACACTGTAAATTTGGCCCCAGAGAGAAAGTTTGTGACTGCCCCTGGTTTAACACATTTGAAACCCTACTCTACCCTCAATAACATTCTGAGTTACTTCAAGTGTCTTGGAATGCACCTTGCATTCAGACAATTCGCTTCTCATTCTCAAAAATCCATCCACAGATTGAGCGTCTGTGATGAAAAACGGGCACACCCGTAACATTTATGTTGGTGGTGTTATCAATCAATGTCATGTGTAAAACAAAGCATCCTAGTAAAAACAATTTGCGCACATTTTTTCTAGGAAAATGGTGGTTTGAGCTATGTAATAATCTGTCATTTCAGCACCCCCACTCACAAACCTGCACTTAACTAAACACTCTTATTATGTTGGACATTATATGCTGGATATGGCCCCGGGTTTGGCGCGGCGGTAAATTATGTAGTGTACCAGATTCCAGAAATTTCTGTCAGGTTTTGGGGGGGGGGGCCGACAGCTGAAAAAAGTGAGCTGGGGGGGCTCAACCTACAAAAGTTTGAAAACCTCTGGCATAGATGGTGGTAAATGGAGGCTTAGAACTAAGATCCTGAAGCTCATTTACCCCTCCTGGCAGAAGTATTTGCAATTAGATAAAATGTTTTGAATGTAAGAAGTCTCAGTGCACAACAATGTAGAGGCTCGAATGGAGACACCATCAAAAAGGTAAGCATCAAATTCAAGTCCCACTGAGGCATAATTAAAGGAGTGGGAGCAAACCTATTAGTGAGACACAATGAACCTCATAACAATGAGAGAAAAACAATGAAAGTTGGTCTGGCAAACAAAAGAAGGCTGATAAAGCCGACAAATAACCCTTAACAGTCGCCACAGGACAACCTTGCTGTGCCTAAGAAAGAGAAAAACTAAGATCAGGCAAATGGGCCCTTTAAGGATAGATTGAGCTCTCTCCACACCACCTCACCAATCTGGCCCACCTACTGGAATAGCGTCGGTGGAGCCAAACGCGGCACTGGAGACCTCTGAGCCGGCGTCGAGAGACGGCACCGGAATGGAACCAGACATCGCCAGAGAATAGACCAAATGTCACGGGGCGGGACGGCACAATATGAACTGTACAGATAACATGGACTGGTGGTCAGGTGTCTCTCCCCTTTCACCCCTTTCTGTCTCCACAACACAGCCTACCCAGTCATGGTCGGAGAACTGGACACGTGTGGACGATGGCGCAGACTGGGAAAGTACAGCGGTAAAGACAGACGGTCCCTTTAACGCTGGCTTTGGGGAAGACAGGGCTCCTCCCCCTTGGTGCGTCACGGAGCCAAAAGGAGGCGCGTCCAGGAACTCGGCGGATGGCGATTCCCGAGGAGGAGAAGGCGCGAAAGTGGAGACGGAGTGTTGCAGAGAGGAGACCCTGACGAGCCCAGCTGTGGACTACAAGCCAGGAGGCCAACGGACAGGCGACTCGCCCCGCCACGTTCCCGCGGGAGGAACGTGGCTTACAAAGGTACGGGGCAAAGTAGCGGGCTGGGTTGCACGTAGTGGACAAACGAACGAGTGAGGAGTCACTGTTAAAGTGTATAGTCTCCACTACCCTTCCCTACCTTCACGAGCACAGTCTAGCACGAAAGCGAGCGTGTGTCGTAGCTCTGCACAGCACTTGGTGTCCCTCACGTACCCAGCCCCTTTCGCAGTGTCTGTACAGAACCCCAGACTGATTCTTCCTTTTCTCTTTCCTTTCTTCCTGCCATAACGGGAGCTGACCGCCGCCCAGAGCACCACCCGAAGAAGCGGACGGCTGACTGGTTTCCATACCTGTCGTGCTTGCATCACCCTGGACCCTGTATTTCCTAGAGGAGTCAAGACGGAAACGGATGAGTTCGCCGGGTTAAGGCCCACCAACAGACGTCGTAGAGCATATTTGAAAATAAAGCCATCCTTAAAATCTTTATTTCAAGCCTCCGACTCAGTTCCTGTTCCCACCACCACTCCCGAACCCGTACACCATCCTTCCCCTCTGAGAAGGCATCTGCGTCCAGATCCTCGTGTAGGGAAGAGGCCAAGACAGTCATTGGCATGAACGGAGCCTGGGCATAATGCTGAGGGATTACCAAATGATAAGAAAGCAGACCCACGGGGCCAGCTGGCGTGCCGGATGGGTTAGCCGCCCAGGCAAACATGCCATACATCGCATTAAGGAAATGTGACGGAGCCTTACCTGGAGTCTTAAAGGTGAAAATGGAACCGGCACCGTCTGACCCGAGACATAACTGGATCATAGAAGAGGCTCCGCTTGCACCGCCAGAGACACCGGATCGGGGATCGGAGGATCCATAGGTGCAGGAGACTTTCCTGGACATCGGAGAGTCCCTCGGCGTCACAGAGCCCCATGGTGTTGAAGTGCACACAAGAGACACCTGCGTCGAAGGAGACACATCATCCTTCCTATGGCGAAGTCAGACCGGGGACACAGACTTGAACGACTTCTTTGAAGAACGAGGTTTGGGCCTGTGTCTCCTTTTTAACTTGTGCTTCTTAGACGACCTTGGTGTGCGGAGTCGGCGACCTTGACGTGGTCCTTTTTCCACATCTGTTTGCCTTCTTCGCTCGGGCCATGAACAACTTCACTGACCTTTCCTTAAGTGCCATTGGATTCATCAGACGACACGAAGAGCACTCTTCAACGACACCACAAAAGCAGTCTTCGAGGGGGTATGTAATCGGCATATGGCTCCCACATTCCCTACAGGGTTTAAAGCCAGGCGTCTTCGGAGTAGCCATTACCGAAGCAACAGTTTCTGGACAACTGCAACATAGTAGACTACAAAGAAATGGAGAGACCTAGAAAAAAATGTTAAGCGTCGACGGCACAGAAAAAGAGAATTGACGTCAACACGCCGACGAGGTCTTCTTATGGCTTAGATTACATTATGAGGTGTCGTGCTATTGTGACCTAGTCGACGTGGGAGAGCTAAGAAAAAAGTTACTGTTGAATGCTGGCGAAAGGGTCATTCAAAAAGGCGAGGAATCCACAGGCAGATGTATCCTTCAGAAATAACCCTGCGTCAATAGCTGAAAAGAGAAAAGATGTCAGAAGGCATTCCTTCTTGGATGTCTTATTGCTGGAGGCACAATATCCCTTGAAAGTGCAGGGAAGGAGGTCTTTGACGCTTCCCCTTCAAGCACTGGCCCATCATGGAGGAGGGAGTGTGGCACCTCTGCCCAGGATGTGCAGTTTCTGGTCGCAGAAAGCAGGCGCTCTCCACCCACGGGTCCAGAAACAGGTCTGCATGTGGTAAAGCCAGTCAGTGCCCAAAACAGGGTCGGTAGGTTTTCAAGGGGCACCTCTAAGTACCTGTTTTAATAAATCTCACATCAGTGTGGATCTATTACAAGGAGCTGTTGGCTTCACTGAACCCAGGAGTGTTTTGTAGCAATCATCATGGTGCTGCAGAAGGAAAATGCTACTTACCAGTATGCATCTGTTCTTGGCATGTAGAGCTGTAGAGTTGTACACTAAGCATTAGATCGCCACCTGGTGTTGGGCTCGGATGATTGTATGTTGTTGTCGTCTTGGAAGAAGTCTTTGTAGTCACAAGATAGGTGACTCCTCCCTTGGACGATAGTGCGCATGGGAATCGGCTCCATCCGTGTGCATCGGAAAGGGGAGGGGGGCGAGTACAACTCTGCAGTTCTACATGCCAAGAACAGATGCATACTGGTAAGCAGCATTTTCTGCTCGAAGCATATGAGCTGCAGATTGTACACTTAGCATTGATTGTGCAGCCGTTTGAAAGAGTTTTAAGTACAGCTTGGGCTACTGCAGCTTGCTGCTTGGCTTGCACATCAACACAGTAGTGTTTAGTGAAGGTGTGTGTTGTAGACCATGTTGCCACCTTGCAAATGTCCTCTAGGGGTATGTTTCCTAAGAAAGCCATAGAGGCTCCTAGTTTGCGTGTGGATTGCGCTCTAGGAGGAACTGTTAATGTACGTTTTGCTTTTTGATAGCATATTTGTATACATTTTACAATCCACATTGCAATTCCACCTTTAGAAATGGGGTTGGCCTTTATGAGGTGGAGAGAAAGACACAAACAGTTTTGTTTTTCGAAAAGACTTAGTTCTATCTATATAGTAGAGAAGAGCTCTTTTAACATCTTGTGTGTGTAAAGCCCTTTCTGCTACAGAGTCTGGGTTTTGGAAAAACACAGGTAACTCTACAGATTGGTTTAAATGAAAAGGAGTAATGACTTTTGGAAGGAATTTTGAATTAGTTCTTAGAACACTATTACGATGTAGTTGTAAAAATGGTTCTTGTATTGTCAAAGCTTGTATCTCAATTACTCTCCTAAGAGAGGTAATAGCAATAAGGAAAGCTGTTTTCCATGTGAGAAATTGCAAATCACATTTATGTAAAGGCTCAAAAGGGGGTCCCATGAGTCTTGTAAGAACAACGTTTAGGTTCCACACCGGAGAAGGTGGCAACCTTTGTGGGATGATTTTTTAATATTTCCATAAATGCTTTAATTGCAGGTACTCTGAAAAGAGACAGATGTCGGTTTTGTAAATATGCTGCAATTGCTGCAAGGTGCAGGCGTATGGATGTATATGCCAAGTTACACCGTTGTAAATGTAAAAGGTAGCAAATGATATTCTGGATTGAAGCATCCAGAGGATCAATTTGGTTATTGAAGCAGTAGATGGCAAATCTCTTCCATTTAGCAGCATAGCACGCTCTGGTAGTAGGTCTCCTAGCTTCTTTAATGATGTTCATACAGTCTGGTGGTAGGTTAAGATAACCAAACTCTAAGACTTCAGGAGCCAGATTGCCAAATTCACTTGATTTGGGTCTGGATGTCAGAGGTCTCCATGGTTCTGCGTTAGCAGGGATGGAGTCAGTCGTAACTTTTGGTGTGGAACTAGAGAGAGTTCTAGCAGTGTGGGTACCACGGTTGGCGTGCCCATGTGAGAGCTACCAGGATTAATTTGAGACTGTAGTCTGAGCTTGGGTGCTACTAATGGTATTAGTGGTAGAGGCGGAAAAGCGTACGCAAATCTCCCTGACCAGTTCATCCATATCGCATTGCCCTTGGACAGCGGGTGCGGAAACCTGGCGGCGACGGTTGGGCATTTTGCATTTTCGTGTGTGGCGAATAGATCTATGTCTGGATGACCCCTCTTGTGGAAGAATTGTTGAAGAACTTGCGGATGTAGTTCCCATTCGTGAATTTGTTGTGTCTGCCGACTCAACAGATCTGCTATCTGATAGTGAACCCATGGAAGGTGCTCTGCCAACAGATACATGTTTCGTGGAATGACCCATCTCCAAATGTTCTGTGCGAGCTGGGACAGTTGTAGAGAGAGTGTCCCCCCCCTGTTTTTGTATATAATACATGGCTGTCATGTTGTCCGTCCGGATTAAGACAGCTTTGTTTTGTACTATAAATGTTTTGAGTGCCAAGAATATTGCTAGCAGCTCTAGATGGTAGATATGGAACAATTTTTGTTGACTGTTCCATTGTCCTTGAGTTGTATGATGTAGGAGATGGGCTCCCCATCCTGTGAGAGATGTGTCTGCTGTGAGCACTAGTTGTGGAACAGGTTCGAGGAACGGCTGCCCTTTTGTCAAGCTTTTGGTGTTCCACCACTGCAGAGAGCGATGTGTGCGGCGGTCTACCAACACCAGGTCTGTTAGTTGAACTTGAGCCTGGTTCCACTGTTGTGCTACACGGACACATTTGCAGTCTTGCATATGGTACTATGAAGATGCAAGATGCCATCATGCCTATTAGTCTCATGAACACTCTGGCTTGCGGAGATTGCTGGTGTTGAAAGGCTGTGACTAAGGCTTGAATGCTCTGTATCCTTGCTGGACTGGGATACGCTAGAGCTGTAGACGTGTTTATTGTAGCCCCTAGATACTGATGTATATGAGAGGGTTGCGGGTGCGACTTGGTGTAGTTTATTGTGAACCCTAAGACGTGCAATGTTTGAATTGTCTGATGTGTGTGTTGGACACACTGACTGAATGACTTGCCGTTTATGAGCCAATCGTCTAGATAAGGGAAGACATGTATTTATTGTCTGAGATGTGCTGCTACTACTGCTAGGCACATTGTGAATACTCGTGGTGCCGTTGTCACTCCGAATGGAAGGACTTTGAACTGATAGTGTTGTCCTTACAGTATGAACCTTCGATACTTTCTGTGAGCTGGATGTATAGGAATGTGGAAGTAGGCGTCCTTTAGGTAAATGTGTTGTAAGGAAATCGCCTTGTTGCATCAGTAGAAGCACTTGTTGCAAAGTGATCATATGAAAATGATCTGATTGTATAGAATGATTGAGGGGCTTGAGGTCGAGAATTGGTCTTAGTGTCCCGTCCTTCTTGGGAATTAGAAAACACAGCGAGTAAACCCCTGTTCCTTGTTCTTGTAAAGGAACTACTTGTATTGCGTCTTTTTGTAGAAGTGACAGAACTTCTTGTTTGAGCAGAGTAAGGTGTTTTGTAGACATTGGACACTGCCTGGGTGGTATGTGTGGAGGTGTTGCTGTAAGTTCTAGGCAATAGCCATACCGGATAATCTGTTTTACCCACTTGTCTGTTATGGAGTTCCTGACAGGCAGGAATTGTGTTGATCTGCAACCCACAGGGGTGGAATGCTGTTGGGGGAGCAGAGGGAAGTCACTGTTTTATAGTGGAAGAGGTTCGATTATTGCTGTTACCCCAACCTCTTCCCTTGTTATTTCCTCTATATCCTCCTCTAAAATTTCCCTTGTTGGAGGATGTTTGTGTGCTAGATTTGAAGGATGTTGTATTGTCTGCCCCAGCTTGTTTGGAGCCTAATCTGTAGAAGGAGAGACAAAAAGAACTTTTAGCCTTTGTGGACTGTAAAGCCCCCATAGATTTGGAAGCGTGTGTATCCTTCATCTTTTCAAGTGCTGTGTCTACTTCTGGTCCAAACAGTTGGTTTTGATTAAATGGTTGATTTAAAATGGTAGTTTGCACTTCCTGTTTAAACCCTGAAATGCGTAGCCACGCATGTCTCCTAAGTACGACACTAGTATTTACAGCTCTAGATGCAGTGTCTGCTACATCTAGTGCGCACTTGATTGAGGCATTAGAAATTAGCTTGCCTTCTTGTATAAGGTCGTTTGCCTGTGCTTTATATTGATCAGGTAGATGGTCTAGTAGTTTCTCTAACTGATCATAATTAAGTATGGACGAAATAGATTTCGCAATCCGCAAAATCTGCGAATTCATGCAAATTTGCGGATTTTTGGTTGTGTTCTTAGGGCTTTTAGCGTGTTCGCGGGCCGCTTGCATGGCGAAGTTACCCATGCGGTCGTGTATGGGCACAGCACCCTCTGGTTCACCACTACCACCCTCTGGTTCATCACTGCCACCCTCTGGTTCACGAATAACACAAAAGAACCTGTGAGGTCTATCAGCCAATACTATTGGCCAGACTGACATGTGGTACGCTAGGACAGTGGGTGCTACAGTCACCATGACAAACTTATAGAGAAAGAGAGAGGGCATGAGTCATGTGTGTGAGGAATACAAACTCAACTACTTAAAGCTTGCTCAAAAACTGGTCAACAAAATCCAGAACAGCTGCTTGTGGATAACCATCAAACAAACAAAGTGATCAGTAATATCATTTGGCCGTCCACACTGTGACCAGGCCGGTCCTTACATCATCTGGACCCCATGCCACACAGTAAATTGTAAATACTGTATCAGGTCCACAGTACGCTATGAACCACCAATTGTTGGCCAGTTGTTGATGGTTGAAAGAAAGTGGTGAAAACACAGTGCAACCTAACAAGAAAGTGGTGAGTTTAAAATAGGGTGATATGTCTAAACAACTCTTTATTAGAAACAAGGCACATCCCCTAATTAAAAGAACAAGAACAGTGCAAATGACAGCATGAAAGAAATGACTGTCACAAATAGGGCCAACATGTTCCTGCTTAACGGGCAAAATGTCCCTTGGCTTTCATCAGGGCCACTGCTCTTAAACGTTGCTACTGTGACAAGTGTGTGAAAGAAATTACACCAACCTAATCAGTGAAAACGAAAAAATTAATTAGAATGGTAGGAACGATACAACCTGTACCTACAATTAAGTACTCATCCTCCTTGTCACATGGAAACTCAGCGTGATCTGGAGAAGATATACATCTGTTACTCATATTGGTACAGAACTTACAAAGATTCACTAACACACGTGCTCACAACATCTCATATGGATATTAAAACATTTAAGGTATATTGCTCACCCAAAATGACAGGGGACTGGACCTCACCTCACCTGGACCGTGCTCAGGTATACGAGGCCCCGCTCTGTGGAACAAAAAGGTGTGCAAACAGGGGAAGGCATCAAAAATCCACACTTTATATAGAATCTAAAGGTGCCTATCTGTGTTCCCTGCTATATACATCCTATTCGTCCACAACTCAATTCAATGCCAGGGCGCGAAACCCCCACACCCTTGTCACTACTCTCTAGACTAGCATTACAAGAACGCCTGTCTAGTTCCTCATAAGCATATGCTGTGTCTAAGACCAACCATGTTGTCTCGCTACTAGGTGGTGAACTATGCGGTTATATTCACCCCTTTACTTTAAAGTCAGTTTTAATCAAGCATGATCAAGCCTGGCAGTAAAAAGAGGTAACAAACCACCAGGCATGGCGTGTAGGTAAGAATAATAAGAAGGTTAGCTAATTAGCCTATTCTCTCACCTGTCTGTCGGTGCCACCAAACTCTCCTGAGGCTTGGGGGAGGAATCAATACTGCGGAAATAGGCGTATAAATCTTCTTGCAACGAAGGGGACTACTTTACTTTCGTGTTTCCCTAACCGATCACAACTACTCTGAGCCCTTGATTTTATTCATTATTTACAGATCATGCGCTTATAGTATCCACATAGAAAGACCCCTGGTGTCAATGTAAAATAACGAATATGCTACTTACCAGTATGCATCTGTTCTTGGCATGTAGGGCTGCTGACATTCATATCTGTGCATAGATCGCCGCCTAGTGTTGGGTCCGGATGATTGCACATTGTTGTCCTGGAAGAGTCTTCGAAGTATCACAAGATAGGTGGCTCCTCCCCTGGACTACAGTGCGCATGGGCATCGACTCCATCCTCAGATTGCTTTTAGCCATTGTGGCCAAGATGGAGTGGAACTCCGTGAATGATGACCATGCTAGAAGTATGTGTGAATTCTGCAGCTGCTACAGGCGCCAGGGAGGAGGGCGGGCGATATGAAGGTCAGCAGCCCTACATGCCAAGAACAGATGCATACTGGTAAGTAGCATATTCGGTTCGAGGCATGTGGGCTGCTGAATTCGTATCTGTGCATAGAATACATAGCAGTCCCTCCTTTAACAGCGGTCGCCCGTGCCAGCTGCAGCAGTTTGGAAAAGTGTTTTTAGAACAGCCTGCCCTACAGCTGCCTGCTGTTTGGAGTGCACATCAACACAATAATGCTTTGTAAATGTGTGTGTGGTAGACCATGTGGCTGCTCTACATATGTCTTGCAAAGGAATATTTCCAAGGAATGCCATGAAGGCCCCCAACTTTCTGGTGGAGTGGGCCCTAGGTTGAATGGTGAGAGTACGCTTGGCTTTCATATAGCAGATCTGGATACATTTAACGATCCACCTAGCAATACCAGCCTTGGAAATGGGGTTACCTTTGTGGTGTGGTGCAAAGGCAACAAAGAGTTGTTTAGTTTTCCTAAAATCCTTGGTCCTATCGATGTAATACACCAGGGCCCTCTTGACGTCAAGGGTGTGGAGCATTTTCTCGGCCAATGACTCAGGATTTTGGAAGAAAACAGGCAATTCAATAGTCTGGTTGATATGGAATTGAGACACAACTTTAGGAAGGAATTTAGGGTTAGTGCGAAGCACTACCCTGTTAGAATGAATTTGAATAAATGGCTCTTGGACAGTTAGTGCTTGCAGTTCACTAACTCGCCGCAGCGATGTAATCGCTATGAGGAAAGCCACTTTCCACGTCACGAATTGAATCTCGCAGGAATGCAGTGGTTCAAAGGGAGGACCCATCAGCCGGGTGAGGACCACATGGAGGTTCCACTCCGGAGCTGGTGGAGTCCGCGGAGGAATGACTCGTTTGAGTCCTTCTAGAAAGGCCTTAATGGCAGGCACTCTGAAGAGTGAGAGGTGCTGCCTGTTCTGGGGATAAGCGGCCATTGCACATAGATGTATGCGAATGGAAGCATAGGCCAGATTACATTTGTACAGATGGAAAAGGTAACAGATGATATTCTGAATAGACGCATCTAGCGGGTTAATGTTGTGGTCTGCACAATAAATGACAAACCGCCTCCATTTTGCCGCATAGCATGCTCTGGTGGTGGGCTTCCTTGCCTCCCGAATGATGTCCATACAGTCAGAAGGCAAGTGCAGGTAGCCAAACTCTAGGACTTCAGGAGCCAGATCGCCAGGTTGAGCTGTTGCGGATCTGGATGCTGAATGTCGCCATGGCTCTGCGTCAGAAGGCTGGGTGTGAGACGTAGCCTCTGATGCGGTACCACGGACAGCTCTAGAAACGTGGTGTACCATGGTTGGCGAGCCCACGTTGGAGCAACCAGGATGAGAGTCATCAAGTGCTGCCTGAGTTTGCGTGCCACCAGCGGTATCATCGGTGCTGGGGGAAAAGCGTTCGCAAATTTGCCTGACCAGTTCATCCATATCGCATCGCCCTGCGACTGTGGGTGTGGGAACCTGGCGGCGAAGCTTTGGCATTTTGCGTTCTCCCTTGTGGCTAACAGGTCTATCTCTGGATGACCCCACCTTTGGAAGTACGGTTGGAGTACTGATGGATGTATCTCCCACTCGTGCATCTGGTGGCTGTGCCTGCTGAGCAGGTCCGCCATCTGATTGTCCTTGCCCGGGAGGTGTTCCGCCATGAGGAAGATGTTCCTCTGAATGGCCCACTTCCACATGCTCTGAGCCAGATGAGACAGCTGCGGAGAGTGTTCCTCCCTGCTTTTAAATGTAGTACATGGCTGTCATGTTGTCCGTCCAGATCAACACGACCTTGTTGCACAGATGTACTTTGAAGGCTTTGAGTGCCATGAAGATTGCCATCAGTTCGAGAACATTGATGTGCATCTTCCGTTGCTGTTGCGTCCATAGTCCCTGCACTGTGTAATGGAGTACATGAGCTCCCCATCCCTGGAGAGAGGCGTCTGTTGTCAGGATGATCTGTGGCACAGGCTCTTGGAACGGTCGGCCCTTGCAAAGGTTTCGTGGATTCCACCAATGCAGAGAGTTGTATGCCCGACCGCTCACCAACACTAGGTCTTTTAACTGCCCATGAGCCTGAGTCCACTGACGTGCTAAGCACTCCTGAAGCGGGCGCAAATGTAGTCTCGCGTGCGGGACTATGGAAATGCAGGAGGCCATCATGCCTATCAACTGCATGAACACTCTTGCTGGAAGCGAGTGTTGAGGTCTGAATTTTTGTATCAGCGATTGAATGCTGTTGACTCTCACTGATTCGGCTGTGCTGTGGCCGCCAGAGTATTTATAGTCGCACCCAGATACTGCCGTACGTGGGCGGGCTGGAGGTGGGATTTTGGGTAATTCAGTGAGAATCCCAGATCGTGCAGGAGGTGAATGGTGTGGGACATGTGGGCGGCACACTGCTGGGCTGACTTTGCCTGGACGAGCCAGTCGTCCAGATAAGGGTAGACGTGAATGTTCCGTCTCCTGAGATGCGCCGCCACTGTCGCCAGGCACTTCGTGAACACCCTGGGTGCCGTGGTGACACCGAAAGGCAAAACCTTGAACTGGTAGTGCTGGTTTTGGATGGTGAACCGGAGGCATTTCCTGTAGGAAGGGTGCTGTGGAATGTGAAAGTACTCATTCTTTAGATCTAAAGTTGCGAGAAAATCCCCCTGACTGAGCACAGGGAGCACTTGCTGCAGGGTCAGCATATGGAAGTGGTCCGACAGGATGTAATGGTTGAGTGGCCTGAGGTCCAGGATGGGCCGGAGGGACCCGTCCTTCTTTGGTATTAAGAAGTACAGGGAGTAGACCCCTGTGCCTCTTTCTTGCATAGGCACAAGCTCTATTGCTCCTTTTTGCAGCATAACGGTGACTTCCTGCTGCAATAAGTGCAAATGTTCGGCCGACATAGGACGGTTTCTTGGGGGCATGTTGGGTGGAGTGGATGTTAACTCCAGACAATAACCGTATTGAATAATTTTCCTGACCCACCTGTCTGTGGTGATGGACTTCCAGACCGGCAGGAACTGCTGGAGTCTCCCCCCGACCGGTGTTGTGTGGTCGGGGGACAGTGACAAGGTATCACTGTTTACTGGTGGCAGAGGATCTGGAGCGGTTTCCACGACCTCTGCCCTTGGCGCTGTTGCCACGATATCCACCTCGACTCTTGTTGGTGTATGCGGACTGAGTGTTGCCCTTGTAGTACTGCGTGGACTGGGAGAGCTGGCCCCTTGAAACGCCTCTCGTGTTTGAGCGACGAAAAGACCCACCCCGAAACTGCTGGGACTGTAAGGCACCCATGGATTTCGCAGTCTCTGTGTCCTTTGTAATTTTTTCTAGGGTGGTGTCAACCTCCGGGCCAAACAGGTGATCTGGGTTGACCGTTTGGTTAAGGATGGTGGTTTGGATCTCTGGCTTAAATCCAGAGATTCTCACCCAGGCATGTCGCCGCAACATAACACTAGTGGTTATAGCTCTGGCGGCGGTATCAGCCGCGTCCAGAGCGCACTTAATTGAAGCGTTAGAGATCAGCTTCCCTTCCTGAATCAGCATCTCAGCCGCCTCCTTGTATTCATCAGGCAGGTGCTGCAACAGTGTCTCCAGTGTGTCGTAGTGTGCCCCGTCATAGCGCGCCAAATGCGCCGGATGTTGGCTGCCTGTGCTGCTACCCTCTTCCGAGGCCTCAACGACCTTGGATTCTTTGTCTGGGGGAGGAGCATCACCCGTAGTCTGAGAATTAGCCCTCTTCCGGGCATTCGAGACAAAAAGGGAGTCTAGAGGCAACTGTCCTTTGATGTAGGTAGGATCAGTAGGCGCCGACTTGTACTTTTTGTCAATCCTAGGGTTGATCACCCTCGCCCTGGTAGGTTCTTTAAAGATCTCAGTAGCATGCTTTAAAACACCTTTCAGCATAGGCAGAGTTTTAAAAGTTTTTTCTGAGACTGAGAAGGTATCAAAAAGAAAGTCGACATCCACAGGGTCAGCATGGAGCTGGACGTTGTGATTGTTCGCTGCCCGTTCAATGAGGGCATTGAAAGCTGCAGAGTCTTCTGTAGGGGACGTTTTTGCAGAAAACAGTTGAGGGTCTTGTCCTGATTGAGGATCCCCTGGGTCACCACCAGCGGCCCAGGGTTCGTTGGTATCCTCAGGGTCTGTATAGATAGGATAACTGTACTCCTCCTCATCATCATCCCCCTCACCAGCGTCCACATCAGAATAAGTGGGCGAAACATTATGAGTCTGTGGGGAAAGTGGTTCCACCAGAACGGGAGTGAATGCAGAGTCCTTTTTAGGTTTCGCTGGGGGACGGAGCTGGAAGCTCCGCCTCCAGAGAAATCTCTTGATTACAGTAGTGACTCTGGAATACGCCCCCCTGTCCCACTGGCTAGCTCCATAAATGGAGGCTAGCCATTGGAACAGAGAGGCGTCCGTCATGGCCGGACCAGACTCGGGGGCGTTCCCGAGAATCTTTGGCTTTTGGCTACGTCACGATACGTCAGCCAAAAGCCGGGAACGCCCCCGAATCTGGTCCGGCCGGGCCGTGCTTGCTGCTGTCCTGCCTTCCTCCCGCCGTCCCCCCTCCCCTCGCTGTCCTGTGCACGTTTCCCGCCCCCCTCGTCTTCTCCCGCCCCCTTCCCGCCGTTCGTGTACTCTCCCGCCTCCCTCGTCCTCTCCCGCCGTTCGTTTACTCTCCCGCCCCTCTCCCACCCCCTCCCGGGTTCAACCACGGCATTAGGAACATCTCCGCCCCCTCCCGTGTTGCTGAGTATCTTTTTCTTCCGTATACGTCACTGTGCAAAATTATTAATCCTCTGACTCGAGCACACTCGGTTTGGTTTGTTGATTCCAGAATCCAGCTCCGGGTTTTCACGCTGAGACCCAGGGCGCGCGAAAACGAGAGGACGCGAGGAGGACGCCGGCTGAACCAGACCTCGGTCCCGCGGCAGCTTTTGCAACCGCATTCCGTCTGTGGCCCCCCTGTGGCCCCCCTGATCTGCGCAGAGAACTGCGGGGGTGTCAGGCGCGGGAGAGCAGGCAGCAGTGGCGGCTCGGCAGGAGCTCTATGACCCGCGATCTACAGCCCGCAGCGCACATACCACACTCCACGACGGTGTTTGAGGTGGCGGCGGGCAGGCGGCGGAAAACAGCAGAAGCGGTCCGGTGCGGTGTGGCCATCTCTGCGGGCGCTGCCATGGCCCCAGCTTCCAGGCTTCAGGTGCACTTGATGCTCATCTGCCTCTCAGCCCTGCAGGGAGAGACCAGATACTTGGAGGTGAGCAGCGCAAAGGAGCTGTTGGACACTTTTCCAAAAGTGCGCTTGTCTTCCAGTTGAGCATTTTGTGTTTGTAAAGTATCTCGGCAGACTGTCAACTTAAAATAATGAAGTCTTCGTTTTACCTGATGCCCCAAAAGTGGTTTAGTCCTCAGAGGTCACATAGCGGTGACCTTTGCACCTGCCACAAAGTACCACTGTCTCAGACTTGAGGCTGAGTGTCTATCAACAGAAGATAGAGCTCAGAGCTTCATTCAGCACTGGGCCTTTAGACAGCCACACATCACTTCTAAAACGGTAGTCATAAGCTGGGTGGGAATGGGAAAGCCACTGGTTTCTGGCGAAAAATCCACGTAAAGGAGTTCCTCAACCGTAGATATAGAATGGTGGATGCAATCCTATTGGAGGATTCTACTCCGGGTGAAAGATTTCTTCCAGAAATTGAGGTTTTTCCATCACTACCCAACTTTAAATCAGATCTTTGTGCATCAGGTGGAAGGAGACAGTTTATCTATAACCATTGTGGAGGATACATACGATTACCCTCAATTTCTGCATTTATATGTATTTGCCTCACCAGCTACATAACCAACTCGATGCATAATTTTCATATTTTAGTACAAAATAATTCTAGATGAAATTAATGAAACGTTTTAAAAAAAAGGTTGCACACAGGGTGCAACACAGTGCCCGGAACTTTGCTAAAGTATCTGACCGCCTGGTAGCTAATTATGGCTGTATTTAAATAGTAAGAGCTGAGATTTCTTCTTTTTGAAGTTTTTAATATCTGCCACCTGATGGACTGGAAGAGAGGTTTTTGTCTATATCTGGACACAACATACTTAAATGGAATTCAAGCAGGGTGGAAAGGATGTTTTTTTTCTTTATCACGAAGATCTTTGTTTCCCTATTTGTGTAATCAGATTTACATTCTAGTTACTGCTCACGGCAATCAGTGTTTAAAAGGCTACCAAACTTTTAAATCACTTTTTTAGTCTGCAATGTCTTGAACCTTAAAGTACCATCTAAGGGAACTTGATTAAATTACGTATATAGTAAAATAATGTTCTGCATGGTCCCTCCCCAACAAAAAGAAATGATTGCAAATAAACTATGCTGTAAATTCGAAGAAAACCTGCCCCTGGAGACGCTTTCAAAAAGATAACTGGTATGCACAGAACACAGGGAGTGCACCTGTTATTACAAGAAGCTGTGCATGTAGATTAGATGTGCCGATTGCACCGGTACATCTGTTTTACCCATATGTTTTACCCATGCTATCCTACTTAAGAGAGGTTTAATAAAATGTCTTTTTTCCTGTGTGTCTATCGTTATTTATTTCGCTTGCCATTTTTAATACGATCTGCTAAGATGTATAGCTTTCATTTTCAAGAATCCTAAACATTACCAATGCGTGGTGTTCCTTTAGTATCAATAGTTGTAACGTGTCAAGAAAATTATGTCTTTATTGAGTTATTTGATATATAAGGTGCCGTTTGCTGCATGATTTGTGTTTCCTTCTCCGCATAATTTAGTTATTTCTGCAGCATGATTTGGCCCGCCACTGCCACATGACTCCAGTAGTCCTAACTACAAGCAAATTGCATAACTAACTTCCACACTAGCCGTGTGTTATACCGTTTTATTTAAATTAAAAAAAAAAAAGACACCTAAAAAGCCCCAACCGCCCAGGAGACGCCAGTGCGTCTGCAGAGGTGCAAAGTGAAGCTCTTTGCACCTTGAGCCCCTCCCCTATTCTACAGTGCGACGCCCCCCGCAGAGATAAACCAACGCCACCCTGCAGGCTCCTTTGATGTGCTTATTTGAAAGAGGCTGCATTTGCATGCAAACCATCACCATGTCTTTACAAAACATCCGACATCTTCGTACTTTACGGTTGAAGGCTGTCTGGGGGAGGTGGGAAGCGATTTACGGCGGGCTACGTGTTTCAGTTATTTCTCTCGGCCTGGCGATAGCTCAATGTGAGAGGGTGGGGAAAGAGATGGAATCGAAATCAACTCAAAAATAGTGATACCTATGCCTCTCGTACCACTTCCGTCCTGCACCAGCCACATACATAGACGCACTTTACAGACTGGCACAATCGGTGCTGCCATCTGTTAGCCGTATGGCCATGCCAGCGAATTGTCTTTGTGCCATGCCCACTCTTACACTGAGCTCACTCTCGACACCAGTACCCACTCTCGGCTCCTGTGCCCACCACTCTCAGCACCCGTGCCCACTTAAGCGAGAGGGGAGATCCTTCTACCAGGTGGAGGATCAGGGAAGCGGGTCTGGTCAGTTTCCAGGTGCTTTTGACGCACCATGCATACATTTTGATCAATCAGAGAGAACGCCTCTAAAGTTCAGGGACATGGGGGTGCCCGTAGTGTGTCATTATGTTCTAAATGTATGTGTGCAGATATCATTAAGCCATATACAAGTTTTACCACTAGTATATGTAGTAGAGCTTTGTACTTACTACCATTCCTATGGGATTTTAGAGTGTATCTGTTGGTATCTCTTCCTTGAGTGACTTTACAACTTGTACATTTGCAAATTTCACCTCCTTTCACTCGTCTTGTATATTTACATTTTTTTTCTGTTTGCATCTCTTATGTAACTCATGTAATCCAAAGTCCTTATGTAACGCAACTGGTTCTTTTGTAAAGCGCTCTGACGCCTTCAGGTAATGTTTGCTCTATATAAAATCGCAATAAATAAAAAAAAAAAAGCACGAGCCTTCAATGCATTTCCGGTATAGTGGACAAACCTTATTAATCAATGTCACCGCATTGCTGATCGCATGAAAGACATCTCTGTTGCCTCGTTCGGGGAGGTAAACCTGGGTAGAGAGTTCTGGTGCCTTTAAAGGCATGGGTCGCAGCTCAACAAAACACTGCATTTTAGAAATATGGGGGTGTGATCCCTTCATGCCTGGTCTTCAAGAGAGGGGAGAGAATAGCAGAGAATGGAGCATGAACTGCAGGTTACACGTTCCAGTGCTGGCGGGGCTGATTATGCTTTCATCCTTCTGAAGTCGCTGCAGTGAGCTCCAGTGTGTGGATAATATCGACACCCTTTATTTCAGATGCAAAGTCATTTATTTTGAGCTGTGTGCCACATTAATAACCAGTATATCAATGTATTAATTAATATACAGGCAATAACATTTGCCCTTCTAGGATATTATTCAAAATTCGAACTATAAAATACTGAAAAAAGTGAGCATAAGTTCAGACCGCAGAAGGATGTTGGGGGCGCCTTTAATCAAGCAGCCGTTCGAACAAGCAGAGAAGATCCTATGACCGCTCTCAACCCAGACAGGATTCGTCGCTTTCAGTATCCGGGTGGGAAAGGCTCAGAAATAGTCGAAGCTAGAAGAAAGGACATGGGTAAATCAAGTTTGCCCGCTCATGTCCTTGATATTATTTGCACAGTTAAGCTCATGATTTATAATTCAATTAGTTCACGCTGTACTTTAAAATGCATTTTAATCTAAATGAACGAGAATTTATAATGCATTTGATTTTAGTAACTCAGTATATTTGTATATTTATCACTGTACTTCCACAATGTTATTATTGTCCCGATGTATTGATGGTGCTGTGTAACTTTTTTTAATTAACTTTGCACATTAGAAATAGAGTTGACCTTGAGGATATGAGCACGCGCTGTGCTGCCCGAGTAGCACGGACTGGAGCACAGGGCTGGAACCGTCACAGCCTCACATCAGAGCAGTGATTGGCGCACTAAGAAGGAAAGGGTGGGCATTTCCTGTTAGTCAAAGCCCTGCCAAAGAAGTGCAGGCTGCCTCGAGCCTTACCCATAGGTGCTTCAAAAGAATAGGAAGTGTCAGAGATCGAGCTCCACCCCTTTTATAATGAACTGTAAAAATGTACATAAACTTCAAAACAGCACGGTACAGCCCCATACTGTCTGCAAACCACTGTTACCCAAGTAACCGATGACCCCCTGGCCTCTGAACTTCAATTACGAAGTGTGTGTGGCTCTGGGTGTGTGTGGCTCTGGGTGGGTGTGTGTGTGTGTGTGTGTGTGTGTGTGTGGGTGTGTGTGTTGCTCTGAGTGTGTGGGTGTGTGTGTGGCTCTGAATGTGTGGGTGTGTGTGTGGCTCTGGGTGGTTGCGTTTGTTTGGCTCTGGGTGTGTGGCTCTAAATGTGTGTATGGCTCTGGGTGTGTGTATGACTCTGGGTGTGTGGGTATGCGTGTAGCTCTGGGTGTGTGTATAGCTCTGGGTGTGTGGCTCTGGGTGTGTGTGTGGCTCTGGATGTGTGTGTTAGTGTGGCTCTGGGTGTGTGTGTGTGTGGCTATGGGTGTGTGTGTGTGTGTGGCTCTGGGTGTGTGTGTGTGGTAGTAATTGCTGTCTGCTGAGCTCGTCCGTAGGGTACAATAGGTCTCACATTTGCATGAGATTAAGCTAATGGCAATGTAAATGACAATGCCATTTATTTATCTGTTTTCAAAACCAACACATAAATACAACATTTGTCATTTACAATGCCAATAGCTCTAACTTTTTCCAAAGGCGAAACCATTGCATTGTAAATGCTTGTTCTTGAGAGCGATCTTGTAAGACTCCATTGGGCGTTCAGGGGCGATTTTCAGCTTGTGGAGGGAAAGCCTGCCCGTTTCAGCATCGATGAAGTGTTCCTGATGCTCTTCCACTGAAGGTCATCGAGGATGTGGGCCGGGGACCACCGCTGACTACTTCGGCGCCGAGGAGACCTTCTCGGGCACGCTGGCGACTGCCTTAGGAGCAAAAGCCTTCGGCGCCGTCTTTGGCGGCAACGTGAAATTAATGGGCGTGGACGCCTTAAGTGGTTTCTCCACCGGTTTCGTAGGCAGAGGATCCTTCGGACCGGCCGACGCGGTTCTGACCCGGATGCGCTGCAGGGAGTCCGTCACCTTCTTGGTGAACGCGGCGGATGGGCGCGCCGGTTCAATGGAATCCCTAGAGGCCACACCTGGAGTCGACTCTCGGGGCGCCGTGCCCTCGGCCTTGTCCTGCTGACGCGGAGTCCCGAGAACCTTCGGGTCATCCAGCCGTTTCTTCGGGTCACCGAGAGCTTTCTTCGGATCGCCGATAGCCTTCTTCGGGTCGTTGAGGCTTTTGCCGGCTTCGACCGTCTTCGGCGCCGACTCGCTCGGCTCGACCACCTTTACTTTAGTCTTCGGCGCGGCAGACTTAGTCTCGATGCCCTTGACTTAAGCCTTCGGCTCGACGGCCACCTTCGGCTTCTTCGGTGCCGAGGGCTCCGAGGCCTTGGAGCCGACCAAAGCGAAGCGCACTTTCGGTTTAGAGGACGGCGCCTGCGCAGTGTCTGGAGTCGAGACCGTAGGTTTCACTTTCGGTTTCGTTTTTCCAGGGAGTGGCTCGGCAGCAATGTCCGTGGCCGAGCCCGAAGGCGGGGCCGTAGAACCCATAGTGAGATCTTGGGTAAGGCCCGAAGGTGATCCCTCGACCTGAGCCTCATGAATCGGCACGGCCCCAGAGTCAGTTTGGGGAAGCTCCTCATCCGAGCTATCCTCCATGGCCCCGAGGGCCCAGTCGTCGTCTCCTACCTCGTCAACGACTTCTTCGGCCTCGAACATCTCTGCATCTGCGTCGTAGTCGACGTCCGACACGGGGTTCGACTCAGTAATGTCCTGGATAGATTCGTCCTCGACATCCCCTGCATCGAAGATGTCCACAGGCACCGGTGCAGCATGCTGGGCCTCCTGGCGCACAGCTCGAAGCTTAAGCGTCTTCTTGGACCTGAAGCGTGAACAAGCCATACACTTGGCTTCATCGTGGTCCGGCGACAGACACTTGTTGCACACCGGGTGGACGTCGATGTGGGGATACTTCGAGTTGCAGACGGGACATCTCTTGAATGGACTTCGGTCCATGATGGACGGTCGATAGGTCTGGAGCGTCGACTGGGCCTTCCGCGCCGAGAGCACGCGGGTGTAGAGAATCCGGCTCGGAACCGAGCTGGAAGAACTAAGACCGAACGCAAGACTATACCGACGTATTAGACTAAAGACCTTTTGGTCTCAAGAAAGTTTTCTATTGATTCAGACTAGAGGGAACCCAATGGCGGAAAAAAAACAAATCTGAGGATGGAGTCGATGCCCATGCGCACTGTAGTCCAGGGAAAGAGCCACCTATCTCGTGATACTTCAAAGACTCTTCCAGGACAACAATGTGCAATCATCCGGACCCAATACTAGGCGGCGATCTATGCACAGATATGAATTCAGCAGCCCACATGCCTCGAACACTGCTTCTAATGGCATCGCCGAGACATCTGCAAGTGTTCAAAAAACACCCATGCAGATCCTTCCGCGAGACTACAAAATGACGTAATTGCGGCCATGTTTGTAGTCTTGTGTTTCCATTATCTTATCCTCAATTTCTGCCCACACGTTTTTCGTGACCATAATGCAGGACACCCGGTGTCAATATTGAATAGATTGCTTCGTATGACATCACCAAGGCATCTAACAGTATTTAGAAAACGATTTAGAACATGAACGTGCAGATCTTTGCCAAGGACTACAAAATGACAACATCGCGGCCATATTTGTAGTCCCGGATGCACGCACGTGAATGGAAACCCCGATGATGCAGAGGGGAAGTTTTAAATTCATTTTAAATTCAACCCTCTGGTTCACCCCTGCCACCCTCTGGATCAGCACCGCTCCCACCCTCTGGATCAGCACCGCTCCCACCCTCTGGATCAGCACCGCTCCCACCCTCTGGATCAGCACCGCTCCCACCCTCTGGATCAGCACCGCTCCCACCCTCTGGATCAGCACCGCTCCCACCCTCTGGTTCACCGCTCCCACCCTCTGGTTCACCGCTCCCACCCTCTGGTTCACCGCTCCCACCCTCTGGTTCACCGCTCCCACCCTCTACCGAGATCTTTTGTGACGCAGCGGCAGCACAAAAGATGCGCCAAGGTGCTGGGTATTAAGAACGTGACGCATCTGAGAGATGTGTCACGTTGTAAAGCCCTGCGCCATCAGGAGGCGTTCTGGCGCAGGGGAGGGCGTTCCTGCGCAGTAACTTCTCCTAAAAGTGGCTGAGTGAAATCTACAAGAATTCACTCAGTCACTTTTAGGCCAATGCTGCGTCAAAACCCGAGCGCAAGGCTTGATGCAGCATTGGGGAGATAGGGCCCACCAGAGCATTGCTGGAGCTGCGTCGCAAGCGCGACGCAGCTCCAGCAATGCGCTGCTTTTACGGCACAGGTGCGTGACGCATCTGTGCCGTTTTTGCCACAATACGGCGCACCATGGGTGGCGGAGCTGCAGAGCACAATAACTGGTGCATCCTTAAGAGATGCGCCAGTTATTGTAAATCTGCCCCTATACATTTAGCCAACGAGGGAGCACTTACTGATTAGACAGTAGAAAGTACTCCAGTTAAGTAGAGGTATTGCACAAAAAGGTGGCATCTTCGTGGACAAACACGCAGGGCGGGATTCATTCTGCCCCCTGTCAGGCTCGTTTTTTGTGCCCTTCTGCCCTCTGTTAGACTTGTTTTCCCTTGTTTTTCTGCCCTTTGTTAGACTGCTTTTTCTGCCCTCTGCATCACCACATCACCACTCAGCGCCACCCCAGCACCACTCAGCGCCACCCCAGCACCACTCAGCGCCACCCCAGCACCACTCAGCGCCACCCCAGCATCACTCAGCGCCACCCCAGCATCACTCAGCGCCACCCCAGCATCACTCAGCGCCACCCCAGCATAAATCTGCGCAACCATTCAACAACTAGTTCAAATATGTTCTTTCAATGTTTCATGCTTTATTATAAATGCCACAAAAAGATGTTAATATTTCACTTCTGTTCATGGATTTTCGTCACAATAAAATACACTGAACATAATCATCACAAAAGTTATTTACAAAAGTTTAAGCTATTGTCATTATAAATTACAATCACTTTTATTTAAGTATTAATTATTTTAAAAAATTAAAAGCCATTGTAATTTGTAATATCAACACAACTCGAAGTCACGTAAATACAAAACATGTTGCATTACAAATGCTATAGGTGTCACATTTGCGAAAGTTGTAACTATTGGCATTGTAAATGACAAAGCTATTAATTTAGCTATTTTCAAAACCAACACATAAATAAAAAAAAATGTCATTTACAAGACCAATAGCTCAAACTTTCCTAATGTGAGACCCATTGCTTTGCAAATGCTTGTTTTTATATCTGTCAGTGCTTCCTGTTGAGGTTTAATTTTCGTGACAGGCGCCTCATTGCCTACTTGTAACTACTCTCTGACCCTTAGCAGGGTCAGAGAATATTTGCAAGTAGGCAACAAGGCGCCAGGAAGCACTTACAGGCTTACAGCAGCAGGTGCCCAAGGTGAAGTTAATTTCTTTGTAACCCTTTTGTAAAAGGTTACAAAAATTAGCTTCAACTTTTGCACCTGCTGCTGTAACCCTGTAAGTGCTTGGCTGAAAATTCATCCCCGCTGATTCGCGGATTTTACCGCAATTTCGCGAGATTCGCGGATTGCAAAATCGCGGAAAATCCACAAATGCCGCGAGCATAACGAATTTTCAGCCCATGCTTAATCATAATGCGCCCTATCATATTGTGAGAGGAGGGCTTGTATATTAGCTATACGCCATAGGTTGGTAGCTTGCGCAGCTATTCTTTTGCCTGAAGCATCTATTACCTTGGATTCTTTGTCAGGTGGGGGTGCCTCACCTGAAGTTTGTGAGTTTGCCCTTTTCCTAGCATTTGGCACAACTAGTGAATCTAATGGTAGTTGTCCTTTAATGTAGGCTGGATCTGCAGGTGCAGGCATATATTTTCTCTCAATTCTAGGGTTTAGGATCCTAGTACGTACAGGGTCTTTAAATATCTCTGGAGCATGTTTGATGAACCCTGTAATCATGGGAAGAATTTGAACAGACCTTTGCGATTGTTCAAATGTGTCTAAGAGAAAGTCTTCCTCTGCCTCATCAGAATGCATAGTGACCCTATGGTAAATGGCAGCTCTGTTCAACAGGTGACCAAAACCAATGTTATCTTCTGGGTGAGAAGGTTTTGATGGGTATGACTGTGGGCCAGGAATATCTGGCACATCCTGTGGGTTTGGGTACTCCTAGTCTATCATCTACAGGGTATGGGAAAGGCTCATCTGGGTCTATCCCTCTACCTACACTATACTCATCATTTTGAGGGGAGTGTGAGGATAAGAGGAGAATGTGAAGGAGATACCAGTGGTGAGTTGTTAAGAGGAACAGGTGATGAAGGGGAAGTACAGGAGAAGAAGGGTGCATAGGAGATATGGCAGAGTCCTTCTTGGCAGGAACTACAGGTGTGGATGCTGCATTTGCCTTCCTCCTCTTGTGTGGTGTAGTGGATCCATGACCTGTCTTTGGGTCAATGTAGATCTTCTTTTGCAGAGGATCTGGTTGGAAAAGGTCTTCTCCTTGTGTAACCTTTGTCGGCGCCGATTTTTTCGGTTACGGACGAGGTTGCTGTTTTTCTTTAGCCTTAGGAGGTGTTACAATGTCCTTTGGCGTAGTTTGACACTGAAGGTGTTGTTTTCGGTGTCGTTTTCAGTGTCGTAGGCTGTTTCTAGGGCTTGGGCGCATCAGAATCAGGCCTTGTCGGTTTCGGTACCGAAGACGATGGCTTCGGAGTAGAAGCTGGTCTTGTCGGCTTCGAGGCGTCGGACGCTGGCTTCGTACCCATTGTCTTTAGAAGTGGACAGTTTTGGAGTCAAGACTTCTTTCGGTGCCGAGGGAGCTTGTGGGATCAGTACGTGCGGCTTGCTCGGTACAGAGCTACCGGAAGGCTGTTCTTTTCTTCGGAGCCGGGCTTGATGGCAGGCTGTCAACGTGGTTTTTCGGACACGACTGGGCCCCGGAGGCGGAGTGTTGACCTTTGCCTTCGATCTGGGTGCTATGTGTGGTGCAGGAGCAGTAGTACTCACGCGCTAACCCAATGGTATGGAGTCATCGGAGTCGTCTGCCTCCGATACGATCTGGAGATCATCTGAATATTTGGGAACGAGCGGAACCTCCTCGAAGATATCCACCAGTTCCGGAGCTGATCTCTGCATGTCGTGTCGACGGGCCCTCCGATCTCGGATGGTTTTCTTGGATCGAAAGGACGTGCAGGCTGTACAGTTGGATTCGTCGTGTTTTGGCGATAAGCACAGGTTGCAGACCTCGTGGTGGTCACTGTGTGGAAACTTTG
Organism: Lissotriton vulgaris; assembly: GCF_964263255.1. Taxonomy (NCBI): domain Eukaryota; kingdom Metazoa; phylum Chordata; class Amphibia; order Caudata; family Salamandridae; genus Lissotriton; species Lissotriton vulgaris. The sequence goes on along the minus strand of NC_141693.1, from coordinate 1,523,801,361 downwards.
CTCCACACCCGGGGCATCTCTTGATTGAGTCCTTTCCATGAGGTGTAGGCCTCACGGAGTGGATAAGCCCAACGGCCCGCGTCGACGACCGGAACCGAGCTGATGGAGTCGAAACGATGTTAGTCGATGTGGAAAGAAGTTTGGTACGTTTTTAGGACGTTTTTTGCGCTTCAAAGTGCTTGAAAAGTCCATTTCTTGCCGGAGCAGAAAACTTTCATCCGAACCCAGTGGCAGGAAAAAACAGTGCGCATGGGCATCGGCTCCATCCTTAGATTATCGTCCAAGGGAGGAGTCACCTATCTTGTGACTACAAAGACTTCTCCCAAGACAACAACAACATGCAATCATCCAAGCCCAACACCAGGTGGCGATCTAATGCTAAGTGTACAATCTGCAGCACATATGCCTCGAACCTTTTGTTGTCAAGTTCCCAGCCCATATACTCACTATGACTTCCCTGGCACTTAAGTATTATGCCCTACAACTTTGAAGGCATATCTGCTCATGCACATATGCCCTCACCTGGGATATAGTGAAACTTACCTCAGGGCTGGTAAGGCCTGCTAGAGGGGAGACTTACCTAGATCTTAGACAGTGCTAGTTGGCATGGCACACAGTAAGTGTGCCATTTTGACTTAATCTTTTTTTACCTCATAGGGGCATTCCAGCTGCAGGGACAGTGGCATGATCCTAGTGAGAGGGACAAGGGGGACCCTCTCCGGTCTCCAGGCCCTAGGTACCCAGGGTACCACTTACTAGGTTCTTACAAGACTGCAGAAGTGCAAATTATGTACATGTTTTTGGAGAAAGAGCACTGGTATTGAGCCCTGGACAGCACAAATCCAGTACTCTACAGTCTAAATGTTGCATCAAAAGCCAGGCGAAAAAGGGTATTGGGGGAAAGGGGGAGGGGGGATACTGCAACAGAACACTATTCTCTCACAGTAGTACTTAGTGAAAGTGTAAGGTGTAGACCAACTAGCTGCTTTACAAATGTTCGCTGTTGGTATGTTTCCAAAGAAGGCCATAGAGGCCCCTTTCTTTCTGATGGAATGGACCCTGGGAGGAACAGGCAAAACTCAGCTTTTGCACCACAGGTTTGAATGCATTTAACTATTCATCTGGCTATGTAGATTTCGATATGAGAAGATCGAGAAAAAGCAACAAACAGTTCCTGGGTTTTTCAAAACGGCTTTGTTTAATCTATACAGTACATTAAGACTTGCTTGAGGTCAAATGTATGAAGAGCCGTTTTTGCAACAGTCAGGTTGTGGAAAGAAAACTGGGATTACTATAGACTGGTTAAGATATAAAGCAGAGACCACCTCAGGAAGAAATTTAGGGTTAGTGCGAAGACCATCCTACTTCTATGAAGCTGAAAGCTGAAAGGTTCTTCTAATGTTAAGGCCTGGAGCTCACCAACACGTCTTAGTGATGCAATAGCTACTTTCCAAAAATAGAAACTAAGCAACGTGACTTAAGGGGTATTCATTGGGGTGAGGGGGCATTGCCCAAGTTTAGTGTTCAATATTGATATTCCACACAGGGGCTAAAGGCACTCAGGGAGAAATAATTGAGCCCCTCTATAAAAGCTTCAAGGACTAGAACCCTGAAAAGCAACGTGTTGCCTATTTTATAGATATGCATCCCCAGCCACTAAGTGTATGTGACTTGAGGTGAAGGCTTGACTACACATTTGGAGGTGCAGTAGGCTGACATCATAAAGAATTATGGCTGCCAGGGGGTCAATGTGGTTTTAGTGGCAGTACAGAAACGTCTTTTCCATTTGGCAGCATTGCAGGCATGAGTAGTTTGCCTACATGCTTCCTTATCCATGTTCATGCATTCCGAACACGGACTAACAACCAAATTCTATGGCTGCTGGAGCCAGATCACAAGATTGAGGCCCTTTGGGTCTCGGCGCTCGATTTCACCACATTTCTGCGTGAAGAAAGGCCTGTTGAGAAGCATCTCATGCAGAACCACGGAAAATTCAAGGAGAGGTGAACCAGAGTTGCCTGGCCCACGTAGAAGCCACTAGGATGAGGGAGGTCAGCAGTAGCTTCCAAACCACAAAGGTAATGAGGGGGAGATGTGGAAGAGGTTGGGCAAATATCCCTGACCAGGTCATCCTTAGTGTATTGCACATGGAATCAGGGTGTTTCAATCTGGAGGTAAGGTTTTGGATGTGGCGCAGAGGCCCACGTCCAGAAATCCCCATTGATGGAAGTAGCGAAGGAGGATTGGCGGGTGGAGTTTCCACTAGCAGACTTCTTGCACAACCTGCTGAGGAGTTTGGCAAAGTCATTGTCCATTTCCCGGAGGCATTCTGCCAATAGGCCGATCATGCAGTGGAGAGCTCAGGGCCAGATGGACTGAGCAAACAGAAAAAGCTGAGGGGAGTAAGAGCCCCCTCCTGCTGAATGGAATACATGGCTGTCATTTCTCTCCGTATGAGGACTACTTTGCCCAGTATGTGGGGAAGAAAGGGCTGGAGGACTAACAGCTCCAGTTGATGTGGAGATCTAAGGATGGGACCCAACTGGTCCAGGACAGTCCAGTTTTGTAGCTGCACCTCCCCTCCCCCACTGAGGGATGCGTCCGTTGGGTCTGATCTGCAGAACTACAGACCGGGCACCCCCACAAAACGTTGTTGGGGTTCCACCACAGCAGACAACGATGAGTAGCAGCTGTGCAACACTAGGTCTTCCCAATGACACTCCGTTTAAGACAACTGATGCGATGAGATTCCTGCAGCATGTGCATGTGTAATCTTGCATTGTGGAATATTGCAATGCAGGAGGCTATCATGCCTAGGAGGCCATGACTGTCCATCATGCGACCTGTTGATTTGGCTGGAAAATATACAGCAACGCTGAAAGGGTGGATTGGGATAGGCCTTGCCGGCCTAGATAAGGGTGAATTTGAAGGAGTTGGAGATTGGACTTTACAGAGTTGATGGCAAAACGTGTAGGTGGTCTATTGTGGCTTGGGTGTGTGCATGGGACTGCTGTTGCGTTGAACTACATCAGCCAATTGTCCAGGTAGGGGAATGCATGGATGCCCTGCCTACACAGGATTGCTGCTTCAGCAAGGCATTTAGTAAAAACTCAGGGTGATGTGGTGACCCCGAAGGGCACTTTTAACTGGTAATGTGGACCGCTTACCACAAATCTGAGGTAGCAACAATGCACCAGATGAATCTGGATGTGGCAGTGGGCTTCTTTAACGTCGAAAGCAGTCAAAGTTGCCTTGCTGTAGCGGAGGTGTGACATCCTGAAGAGTGACCAGCTGAAGTGTTCCGATCTGATGTACTTGTTCGGTGGTTTGAGGTTCAGAATGAGCCCGAGGGACCCGTTCTTTTTGGAAATAAGGACATAGATGGAATACATACCTGAGCCCTGTAGGTGTTGTGGTGCAGGCTCTAAGAGCACCTTGAGAAGTGCTTGGACTTCTTCCTGAAGCAGACTCGGTCCTGGGAGAGTAAATGCCAACGGGGTCGTATGTTGGCTGGTGTGGAGGTGAGCTCCAGGCAGTAACCAGGTTATATGATGTTAAACACCCACTAATCTGAGGTGACACGTTGCCAAGCAGGAAAGAGCATCTGCATCCATCCCCCCCAACAGGTGTTGTGCGATTGCGGGGGAGAGAGGAATGGCAAGTCAGTGTTTGGCTGGGGTGGCTCCCTTGGGTGAGCTAACTTTACCTCTACCGTTGGTGCTATTTCCTGATAGGCGCCCCTGTGGAAGTTGGCTGGCGTCTGGGAATGTGGTCTTTGAACCTCGGCGATATGCGGAGCGGCGAAATAACCCTCATGAATTAGGCATTTTTCGTGTCTTTATTTTCTCCGTCATATCAACATGAGGCCCAAGCAGATGTTCCCCATCAAATGGAATGTTGAGGAGAGGATGTTAAACATAGTTTTGAAGCAGGAGACAGAGCCAGGCATGACTGTGGAGGATGACACTGGAATTAATCTCTCAAGCAGCAATATCAGCAGTGTTTAGGGCATACTTGATGGTTATGTTGGAAATCAGTTTGCCTTTTGTGACTAACTCATGTCCCCTTTTATGGTACTCCCCTAGGACGTATTAGAGGAGATCCTCCATTTCGTCCCAGTGGGCCTGGTCATATCTCTAGAGCAAACCAATGGAATTGGCGACACCAGGGGATGGCAGACGGTGCCACGACTCGCTTCCCAGCAGGATCTGTCCTTTTACTCAGTCCGGCGGATGAACATCGCCGATGCCCCCAGCATTCGCCCACTTATGAGCTGTATGAACCTCTAGGGAATCTGGTGGGAGATGGCCCCTAACATAGATGTGGTCTAATGGGGCTACTTTGTACTTTGTCAACCTGTAGGGTATTAACTGAGGACAGGACCACCCCCTTAAAGACATCAGAAGTGGGCTTGATCATCCCCTTTCTCATGAGAAGATGCTGTATGGAGCGATGAGCCTCAGAGGAAATTCTCCTAAACAGGGTCTTAATACATCTGCACTATGCGGTAAGCAGCAGCCCCACCTAAGCCCTCATGGTAAGACATCTGGAGGAGAAGGTCGGGGTGTAGATGTCGGGATTATTATCTGCAGGCGGAGCTACATAATGCAAGTCCGTAGGGTCTCCCTCTGGGGGCACATCATATGCGTCCCCCCACCGTGTTCATCCATGTCAGAACGTGGTGACCTGTGTGGACTGTAAGATAATGGTTCAGACAAAGAAGGTGTGGAAGGTGATGGAGGGGGTCCGGGTTCAAGCCTTATCCTGCTTCTGCTGTTTTGAATGAGTAGGAGGCTCCAGAACTTCTTCAAATCTAAGCTGCCTCTTACAAGGCAGAGGATCTGGCGTTGGAGGCTGTGTTAGTATCCGGTCGGTTTGTGGGTGGTTAACAATGTTTTTTCTGGTGGGGTCCAGCTGCTCCGGCATCTTCTGGAGGACCGGTTTGAATGGTTAATGGGCTGGTCTTCCGGTCTGAACCGAATGTTGAGGGTCTGGTTGTGCTTAGAGGCAGACTGGTTCGGATCAACGCCAAGCCTTGAGCTGTAGGCACTGAGGTCTGTTTTAGACTGTTCTTCAGCGCCAAGCAAAAGATAGGCGTGGCGTCCCAAGTGGATGTTTGGTGTCAACTTTGGTTCCAAGGCAGTGGTGACCCAGAAGTCAGCTTTTGTTGGTCCAGAGTAGCTAAAGGCCCCAGCGGGGTAAAAGCTCAAAGTTGTGTCGAGGGGAAGGGCATCTGTACTAAAGACCTGGTGAGCCCGCAGGAGGTCTTCATTTGAGGTCTGAGTCTGAACTCTTAAGCCTAGTCAGTGGCCGAAGGCTCTGGATGATATTCTCACTCAAGGTCCTGAGTGCTGAAGGGGTCTGGTTCTTCTTTGCCGCTCCCGTGCAACATCTGGAATAGTGGGGCCTGGATGCGTTTTTTTTGACGGAAAAGACAGACACCTCAAAAGAGGCCTTCTCATACTCGGCTTAGATTACAGACCTGGTGGAGATTGGTCCAGGGATACTTTGCAGGACACAGGGCAGCATCGAAATGGCGTCTGTTCCAGCAAAGGCAAGGCATTGTAAGGGTAGACTGAATGGTAGGAAAGAGACCCCGATGGGCAAGGCCCCACTGGGGGCTAGAGTCGCCTGGCGAAGTGTCACATACGGTGGCTAGTATCACCAACCCCATATGGAGAAAATGAAATTAGTACTACCTTGCCCTGAATGATGGAAAGGCTGGCTTACAGAGCAAAATGAATTGCAAAGAGTTTGAGGTAGTCAACGTGGTGCCCTTTGTGATTTAGAGCCTACAAGTCATATGATCATGTGGTCTTTATGTGCTCTGCAACCGGCTTGAGGTGTCCATGTTGAACCTGACCTGCAGAATCAGGTCTGGGAGAGAGAGGCCTTAAAGAGCACTGTCAAGTTTGCCCTGGGACACCCTTAAGAAGCATGCAGTTGTGCACAAACACTTACTGTTGTTTGTTAGAGTACCTATCCCCGAAGAACTTGCATGTAATCATGGAGAATAGAGCTAATAGTCTAAGTGAGGCATTTATTTTAATTCCAATGAACTCATAGTAAATACATGGGTAGGAACGCTTAGTTAGCAGAACCATCAAGGCACTCGCGCACTTGACAATCTAAGGAAAGTCTGCTCTTGCATGAGAACAGACTCTTGAGAGACCGATCCATGATGGGCATGGCAGAATATAAAAGATCAACCCCACCTGACTCTACCTATTATTTCAGACTTACGTGCAGATGGATTCCTCTCAGTTTCTCTAGTGCTCAGGTGTCGTTTGCATCTCCCGATCCCTTGAAGGCCTCTTCGGTCTTCAAACCTCCTCAGTTCCAGAACCCGAACTCCTGGAAAACAAAGGTAACCAACAGGAAACTGCTCAACTATATCACCGGTAACAAGCGAGCACGCTGCATGGTGGAATTACTTACCGTAGTTGGGAGGGCTCTGGCCAGTTGGATCAAATCACATTTTGAACTCCGATTTCCACCATTTGATTGGGCTAGACTGAGTCCTAGAACAAAGAGAAGAGAACGAAAAGTAGGTAATCTGCATCACAAGTGTTTCACAAAGACTTGAGGGCAAGGAATGACTCATTCCTGAAATGAACCAACGATGTACAACTTGGGTGTCACCCTCAGGTAACTAAAAGGAAAGTGTATTTAGAAGATATCTGTGTGGAAAAAGAGCCAGAGTATAGTGGTTTCTTACACATAGGGGGTTTTACTGCTTGTATCCAACGATACCCATCACAGATTTAGAGGGAACGAGGAAAATTAGTGGTAAGCCGTTTGTTGCCTTTAGTGGGGAAATGGTTCTCACAAGGTTAGGTTGAGCAGAAGCACATGCACATTCTGACTTTTTTGCTTTCACACACACACTGCCAACCACTTTGTGACCAGCAACATTCTCTTCTAGACAACCTCGCATGAGGAAACAAGACCAGTGAAAGAGCAATAAAAGGAAGTCCTAATGTCTTCTCTCAAATCACATTCCCCTCCCCTGTGGGCCGATTCCTCAAAAAATCTACTCGCCCACTAGCAACGGCAAGTCCGATTTTATCATGTTGAGCTATTTTTAGCACCTACTGGTCTGTTCTGGCGAGTGAACATAATCTGAAAAGGAACAGGTGTTCTAGTGAATTAGTAATAAAGAGGTCTTTAAATCTGGTTATCTTGAAATATCTGCTGTCTTTTCAAAGAAAGGTCACATGTCAGTTGGTCTTTTTATCAATTGCGGCTTGGAAAATTGAGTTTATCTTTCTCTACCTTCAGTTAGAGGTTTTTGTTAAATGAGCTGCCTGTCAGTCATTTTGAAACAAAAGGCTGGAAGATGTTAGTTTGTAAATGAAACGTACAAATATTTCAAAGTATATCAAGAATTACAAATGCACAATTTTTTGAGCAACTTCGAAGAGTAATTCAAACAAAGATTTATGTAGGAGCAAAACAAATCAGAACAATTTACTTGGTGATGTGAAAATGACAAATACTTACAGAAACTCGATTTCCAAACCTGGTTTGTGCACTATACAGTTATACCAGTAAAACCGCAAGTCAGTGGGAAATTGTGACCATTTCAATGTAAAATTTGATTGCAAATGAGAAGTGTGCTACCACTTCATGCTTTAGTTATGTAATCACATCATCAGTAATCAGTTTAAGGGTCAAGGACATTACAATTAGGTCAAGTAGATTATTCAAGTCACTAGCCATGCAGGTCTAGTAAAATTTTTATGATGTGGAGGCCTGTGTAAGTGTTTGGTTCAGTTAACCTAGAAGTGGATTTGAGACCTCATAAAAAATCCCCTTCCCACCAACAGACTGTGTGGTGAGAAGAAAGGTGAAATCATGTTTTTTGGTGGAGTCCCATTGGCCGTAGTCTCATTTACCCGTTAATGTTGCCCGTAGAAGCACCACTGGTAAACCCTGATGCAGTCTGTGGATGGCATGACTGCTACTGCTTCTGGTATGAGGAGGTAAAGTCTGGTAGAGCAGCTTTTGAGCCCGTCCTATAGTGTTGTCCCAAAATAGGCTTCTCAATGAAGGCATCTGATGGACACGCAGGCCAAACAGATGGTTTCAAGCGAAGGGTAGGTTGAACAGGTCACTAGACCTCCGGCTTAAAGCCAGGCATGTAATCTGAAGAGGAAACCGATGTTCTCTTAGCTGTGGTGAACATAGCGTCAAGAGCGCAGGAGGTAGTTTTTTCCTCTGCAGCTATCTTCAGTGCCACTATTTACACCGCTCCGCTTATTTAATTACTCTGGGAGATGGTTAGCTAGCTCTGGCATCACAGCCCACTAAGCTGGTCATAACAGGAAAGGGGGCCAACTGAGTTTTCTACCATCCAGTGGTTGTTGGTCGCCACTGCAAGCCTCATAGCAGCAACCAGCCTTTTTTTCTACTTATCGGGCGGATGAGGTTCACCCATGGTCTGAGCAGAAGCCCGCTTGAGTGATTTGTGAACGACAAGTTTGATGAGAGGATTCCTTGAATTAGGCCGGGTTGTTGGGAGAAAGCCCATTTCCAACCCTTGTGTTACCAACATGGCCTTGACATGTTTGTTAAATGGGGTTTGGGGATAATTTTAGAATGCCCTTCAACATAGGGAGGAATTAAATAGTTCTCTCCAAGTTGACTCACGCCCACCGGTCTAAATTCTTGTAATCCTGGGAGTGTGCAATCTAGAACCAGGACTAAAAAAAGTGTTTTCAGACTTTCATGACTACTTTAGGCCTGGATGAGATCTGGCACAGATTCCCAGAAGGACAGTATATACTCCGCTTCTCCGGGTAGTTAAAGACAGCATCACGGATTTTGTTTCAGTCTCCTACCTATTACCAGGTGTTACACTGTTATACACAGATGAAACGTTGATAATATAGGATGCTTCTATAGCCTTAACAGGAGGTCATTCTGTTTCCCGAAATGCCATCTAGTCACAGCAAAGTCTGTCACTTTCTCAGAAATGGAGTAGCAGAAAAACTCTGCAATCTCCCTTCCCACCACAATAGCTGAATTAGATTCAAGAGAACAAAAAACACTTTACAAAAAAACATTAATAAAAACAGCAAAAAATGCTGCAAGCTTGAGGAAAGTTTAAAAACCTGCTAATTTGTGTCCTCGTTGACCATAGAAAAAGTAAGCAATTACTCAACTCAACATAAATCTATCAACAGAAGCTAAACATGCAATTTATGATCAAGAAACAAGATATTCCTTAATTTTACTCCATTATAAATTAATTTATTAAACCGATTATTCACAACAGTTGTAATACTTTTTTTTTTAAAATCTTCTCATTTCACCTTTATTTTTCTCTCGATTCTGATAGACCTAAATCCATAACACCAGATGAGATCAAAGTGTTATAATGTATTTGGCTAGTGGAAAAGCCCCCAGGGAGGAGGAATTCAATATTGAGTGTTGTAAGGTTTTTGCACCTGAATTATTTTTTCCTCTTGAACCACTTATATAGTTTGTGGTGGAGAAAAGTATTCATCCCTTTAAAAGGGTGCCACTATTTATTTTTATTTTCAAAGTTTTATATAGCGTGAACAAGATCTTTGCAGATATCAGAGCGCTTTACAGAAACAGGGGTAAGGGAAACAAAGGAATGAATAAACAAACTTTTGGGTACAAAATAGTAGTAGGTAGTAAGTGAGTTGCAAAGTAGAATAGCAATCAGATAAAACAAAAGTACAGTTTGACAATCAGATAAACGAAAAATACAAGGTCGGTGCAATGTATTCAATATATCCCAAAAAAAGAGTTCAAGTGAATTTAGCCATAAGGATGGCTTTCACCTCTTTCTTAAAAAAATGCAGAGGAGGAGAGGAGTCTTGTTTCGGGAGGGAGTGCATTCCAGATCCTGGGTCCCATTCCAGAGAAGGATCATTTATAAGTTTTTTCTTTCCGGAATCTTCGCGGTTTCAGGAGGAGATTTTTTGTGCTTCTGGTGGATCTCGAGCCCCCTGATATAGTCAGCTTTTGTGTGAGGTAGTTCGGTGACTTTTGGTGTACAGCCATATGAGTCATACAAGCGATTTTTAGCTGTATCCTGGCTACAAAAGGCAGCCAGTTCAGGGATTTTAAATCAGGGGAAATATGCGAATTTTTTTTGATCCAGTGATAAGTCTCGCTGCAGCGTTCAAGGAGGCTCTTAGGGGTGCAGTTGTTAATAGGGGGAGTCCGCATAGAGCGACAATTCCGTAGTCAATGCGTGGGATGACTAGGGCTTGAACTGCAGTTTGGAAGTCCTTAGCTGGGAGGAAGGGTTTAAGTTTCCTCAAAGTGTTGATTTGGAAAATAGCTCCCTTAGTAGCTTTGCTAATATGCTGCTGCATGTTGAGATCGGCGTCAAGTGTGATGCCTAAGGATTTCGCGGAGTCCACAATAGTGGGTTGGACATTGAGTGCAGTTAGGTGCTGGAGCCAGGTTTGGGTGGTGGAGATTTTCGCAGGAGGTGAGATCAAAAGGAACTCAGTTTTCAGAGCATTTAGTTTGAGGTGATTATCGGCCAACCATGATTGGGTATTTGAGCGTAGAGTTCAGAAGTTTGATATCTTCAGGGGATTGTAGTTTGAGATAGAGTTGAGTGTCATCGGCATACATGTGAAAGTGAACATTTGATGCTTGTAACAAGGTGGTGAGTGGCTCCATGGCTAGATTGAACAAGGTTGGGGATTGGGAAGATCCTTGTGTGACTCCTAATGTTACAGGCACAGATGGGGATAACACGTTGTTGATCTTGAACTTTTGAGACTGGTTATGTAGAAAGGAAGTGAACCATTTGAGAACAGTCCCAGATAGACCCATTCTGGTATTTAACAGCTCAAGTAGATTCTCATGTTTGACGGTGTCGAATGCGGAGGAGAGATCAAGTAGAATGAGGAGGCAGGTGTCGTTATGATCTAGGATTTGGAGGAAGTCATCAATTATGTGCGTCATAGCCGTTTCCGTACTGTGTCTTGCTCTGAAACCGGACAGATGAGGGTTGAGGAGGTCAAACTGATCGATGTGTTTTGTCAGTTGGAGTTGTACGCATTTCTCCAGTAGTTTAGCCAGGGTAGGGATATTAGTGATACGGCGGTAATTGTTTAGGTCAGCAGGGTCAGCTGTAGGTTTCTTGAGTATAGGCGTGACTTGTCCCACCTTGAGGGAGTCAGATGAGTCCTTGTTGAAGGGAACTGTTAATGATTTGAGTCCAAAGTGGGAGGAGCAGGGGGATGAAGTCTTTTACAGAATTAGCAGGTAGGGGGTCTGTGAGGTGATTAGAGGGTTTCAAGGTGCCGAGCAGTTTGTTAATTGTTTCTTCTGAGTAGGTGTCGAAGGAAGACCAGGCCGCATTGTTTTTAGGTTGAGTGGAAGTTAAGCTGTTGGGGCTGGAATAGCGGCTTACACCATTGAGGAGATCGCTTCTTAGGTTATCAGTCTTAAGCTCAAAGAAAGCAGAGAAGTCTTCACAGGATGGTATAATGCCTGTTGTGCTATTTGATTGTAGAGGTTGTTCCTTGGTTTGAGTTTTGACTAGATCAAACAGTTTTCTTGGTCTGTTTTTTGCTTGATCGAGCTGGAGGCGGAAGAATTTTTTTTGGAGCGCTTGATTTTCCGAAAGTAGGCGTTTCTCTTTTTCTTAAGAGTTTTAAGGTGCAGTGCTTAGGGGTCTGATCTCCAGGTGCGCTCTGCCATTCGCATGGCACGCCTATCTTCGTTGAGACTACCATCATACCATGGTTTAGAGTTCTTGGTGGAGACACTTTTCAGTTGCAGGGGGGCGGCTTCATTATTGAGGTCATAGAGTCGAGGTAGAGGTTGGTCAGAGATTGTACGTCCGAGGCGCCAGTAGGGGGAAGCAGGAGATTGCCGGTGTGGGGAGGCAAGGAGTTGGGGTTGAGTTTCTTTAGGTCCCTTTTCAGATCTTGGATTTGGTGGGTTGAGCCGGGCTAAGTTTAACTTTTCCATTGATGAAGAATGTGATAACGTGGTGGTCTGACGAGTCGCAAGGTTGGATTGACCCCAGTTGGGTGGAGTCCTCTTTGGCTATGATAAGGTCGAGGATAGAGCCTTTGTCATGGGTCGGGCTGTTGCAGATTTGGAGGAGGTCGAGCGCGTTGAGGAAAGTTTTAAGACTGTTCACCAACACGTCATTGTGATCGTTCCAGTGGATATTGAAGTCACCCAGATAGATTTGAGTGTTCTGCCGTCCGGAACTAGTTGAGATCGTGTCCATGAGTTGTTGGGTGAAGGGGAGGTTGTCCCCGGGTGGGTGGTAGATGACATGAAGAGAGCATACAGGTTTGCCCTCGCTGGCGACAGAGGCAGATGAGTTCACAGGAGGTGAGGGAGGGAGAAGTGACTTTAGTGATCGAGAGGTTGCTCCTAAAAATGCATGCGATTCCTCCGCCTATCTTGCCTATCCTGTCAAGTCTGATGATGTGGTAGGGGGGGGGGGGGGGGGGGGGGGGGGGGGCACTTGAATGTCCATTATAGGTGTAGAAGATTCAGTAAGCCAGGTTTTGGTCAGGATGGCTAAGTCCAGGTCCATTGTTATGATGAGATCTGCGATGTCGGAGGAGTGTGTAGGGGCCGATCTGCAGTTGAGTAGAATGCATTTGAGTCGGGGAGTGAAAAGGGTGGTGGATGGTTCTAGAGAAAGGGGGACTTTTTTAAGGTTATTGGGGATGGAGCGTCTGTTTTGTGTGGGGGGCCTAAGGGGATTTGAGTGAATCGTGGGTATGGAAATGTGTGTGGTGGTTATGTGGTTATGGGGAACTGGGACATATGAGCGGAGGAGGGTGTGTATGTCGTGGTCCGAAAGGGTATTCAGGGCGCGTAGGGGGGGCGGTTGGGTGATTGCGACAGGGGATAGAGGTCCAAAGAGTGGAGTATTGAATGAGAGGGTCAGTGGGGAGGGTGGGTGATTTGTTGGGCGGGGAAGTGGGGATGGGTGAGGGGTGTCTGGGCTGTGTGAGGAGAAGTTCTTTGATAGTGTGAAGATCTTCTTTGGCTTGGAGGAGGGTGGACATAATCTTGTCCAGTGTGGGACTGGGGATGGGAACCGAGGGTGAGTAATTGAATAGGGTACTAGAGTGAGGGGGGTTGGTGCGCTGGCGGTAGAGCCGGGCTCTGTGGTATATCTTTTTGAAACCTTGGAAAAAGCTCTCTAGAACTGGGCTCATATCGCCCACTTACACCACTCATCACAGGTTACAAAGTTTTGGCGAAAATCATCTAACCGAATAATACAAGTAGCACCAGTACACAATTTGAATTAGAAGATTTAGGACTAACTGATTTGCTTGATAACATAATAGCACAAATACTTACAGAAAATTAATAAAACATTTACCCATGATCGCTCAGATGTGGAAAATACCCTTAATACTATTGGTGACAATCAATGTCGGCTTCATATTTCTAATACCTTGGTGAGACATTATCTCCGCCTTTTCCGGTTGCGAACCCAATACTCCGTGATGCAGACTGCTCAAAAATGATCATATTCATAGATATATATACACACACCATAACCTACCCTTTTGTGGAAATAAAACTGAGTAATTCAGGGCGTGGCTTGGACAGCAGCGGTAATGGCGGCCTAATTCAGTCGCTCGGCAAACAGAGGAGGGTTTCAGACCACAATCAGGGGTTGGAACGTCCGCCTACTGGAATTCGCGATCAGAACCCTCAACGCAATGACCAGAGGATCATCCTGATACCAAGCGATCATATAACAGACCCTAAGAAGATCGTTAATCGACAACGAGGTGAGCGGAGCACGTCTGGAATACCTGAAATGACGGCGATGCCCGAATCACCCAAGAATCTATGAGACCGCCAAGGACAGCAAGCTGATTCTTCACCACGGCACCCGGTATGTTCTACAGTCCGTGAAGGTGGGTGCGTATAGCTAATTCACAACCAACCGCTCTGCTGCAGAAATACTAATCATATCGGAGCCACCATCTCACAGCGCGATATGCATGACCCTGCAATGGCCTCTTTGCGGGTCGTTAGTCTGATCCCCTTGTCTGCGCACCACTGACGGCGAAATTGCTTGTAGCGGGGTACTTTATACACCTGTACCCGCTACCAACACCAGCAGCATGTACAATTGCTCACTCCACCTTGTGGTTAGAACGATTGAGTGCCTGATCTCAAAATGGCGAACACCAAAGACACCAGAATGACAGTGTAAGGGCTGACAACATGTGGAGATCGTAGTCACAGAACCGGGACTTGATGATAACGCTAACTCACCAGTGACACTCTAGGTCTGCCCTTCTTGATCTGTCTCCCCAGTTCTGCAAACCTCGAACCGCTACTGGTGCAGATTCAGCCATGCCCCAAGTGTGGACTCTCCCCTGGGTGAGTCTTAGAGAGCACCTGCGGCAATTGGCAGCGCAATAGTGAAATCTAACCACCTTACCAGCGCCCGGTTACGATCAGGACCGCCGCACACCAATACACTTCGCTACTGCAAACTCCTGAAACAAAGCCTGGCTCTGCAACCCTCTACGAACGCTACAGACACTACTGACGCCGATTCCATCATCGCTCAAGCGTGGATTCTGCCCTGCGACGTCAGCAACTTTAGCAGTGTACTATAGACAGAACTAACCAATTTACCAACGCTCTTTTACATCATACCAAACCCATCACTCTGTAAGCGCACTGGCTAAGAACTTTCAAAATTATAGGTCACTGCCACACGTAAATAAAGAGTGCCAACAGTGAACATCACAACACTCTAAACAACATTCTGCAAAGTGGCCGAAACCCTGCACTCACAGCCCTCATTGAGACTGTGAATAAAATGGCGCCAGTCTCACAAACTCTGTAGCCGTGTATTCCAAACTACCCTCAAGCCCTTATTGATATTCGCTATTAGCAGCACTACTGTACCGACTGATTGAAATAGGGAAGTGTCATGAGAGTTTAAAGCGTCATGAGAGATTTGATACTACAGGTTATGATCTCCGACCAGCCAGTAGTGGTCAACCTAGAGTAGCGTCTCCAACACCAAGACACAAGGGACTATACTTTTCATTCAGCCCCACATAACTCCTACACTAGGATCTACTACATCCTACTTTCAAGTACTTTCACACACACCTCATAGATCAACAAAACAAAAAAAGATGGCTGGGTGATAATTGCGCTAGGTTGTAGTGATCAAACTGATATAGCTCCCAAACTTGTCTCAGATCACTCCTGCATCAGTACCAAAGTTGCAGGTACCCATCCCATCCTACCCCCAAACAGCTGGCAATTTAACGATGAGGTACTATCTGACCCAGTAAACAAATTGAAGAATGAAACCACAATCAAGGAATACATTGCAGTAAATGACCTCCCAGATATAAACACCGCCACTCTATGGGATGCGCTTAAGGCGACTATTAAGAGGGGTCATTATCGGCATTAAAGCACAGATCAACAAAACACTATATCTAACACTTGAATCACTCGAGAAAAATCAAATCACTCGAAACATGCGGAGGATATAGATAACGAAAACATCCATGATCGGCTTGTTAAGAGGAAATACGAATATAATACATTGAGTAAACGTGTTGGAGTGTGGATTAACAAATTCAAGGCACTCCAGCTCTGTGAGGGGAACAAAGCGGGCAAATTACTGGCCTCATACCCCAAACACAGACATACAGTTTACTATCTCCGATTAAAGACGCCAACAATTTCATCCAAACTAAACAAAATGAGATATTAAGAGCCTTCCAATCCTTTTATGAAGATTTATATAAAAACAAACGATGGACTAAGAAGACTGAACCAAATACTTGAGTCACTAAACCTAACAAAACTCTCGAGCTCCATCAAATCTCTCAAGAACAATAAAGCCCCAGGCTAAGACGGCTTCTCGGCCTCCTTCTATAAGGAGTTTGATAGGTCGCTACAACCTACATTAAGATTATTTAACTCCACAGCTAAAGAGGTCATTCTAGAGAAAGCTAAAATAACTCCTGACCCCTATATCGCCATTACCTTCGACGCAGAAAGGGCGTTTGACAGAGTATCATGGTCATATCTGAAACACTGCATGTTATCCTTTAATCTTGGAGACACATATTAACATGGTTATGACACTGTATTCAGGCCCTACTGCCTGAATAGCAATTAATGGAACCCTCTGATTAATTACAACTAGCACAAGGCACCAGGCAGGCTGCCCTCTCTCCCCTGCACTGTTTCTCCTGGCCCTGGAACCATTAATTACAGATATCAAACGCAACAATGAAATAAGCAGAGTAACCTTTGAAGAAACTCAAGTGAAATTAGCCGTATACGCGGATGATATCCTCATTGTTACAGGAACCCGAGCGAATCCGTCAAGGCCCTAATGACCACCATAGAAGTATACTGTAGACATTCCGGGTATAAATGAAACCGTGATCAGTCCGAAGTCAAGCCCCTGAACATTCACTGCACACAGGAAATACTGGGTGACTCCGGCCTTGCATGGCAGCCGGGATACATCAAATATCTGTGGATTGAATTTGGCAGCACAATATTAGACGCTCCAACTAAACGAAGCTAACACCCTAGAGAAAAAAATGTTCTTGATGCATGGCCCCCAAGATTCATAAAATGGTGGGGTTGGATTGAGGCCATCAAGATGAAGATCTCTCCTCTAGCGAACTATTTAATTACTATGCTCCCCATCATGCCCTCGGACGACTTCCATCATAAGTTGAAAATCCTGCTCTCAGTTTTTCTATGGAAAGGGAAAAAAGCAAGAATTAGTATGAAAAAAACTCAGACTAAACAAATCCCTGGGAGGGGTCAACCTAACTGATTTTAAACTTTACCAGACTGCATTTTTAGCAAAACAAGGCTCATACTGGCTTGTGGCATCGGAAGAATACACCCCAGTATGGCTAGACATTGAGAAATCACTACTTGAGAATATTGCCCCAGCAGCCCTTCTGACCGCAAATCTCACCAAGGTCACCTGCTCAAAACCCATATTCAAAAACACAAAGTCTGCCCTGCTGAAGGTGGATGAACTATTAGACACTAGCATCAGACGGTCTAATCTTAAATCCCTTTGCGATAATCGTAAAATTTTATATAGAGGGAACACTCTACATAACGAATCCTGGGTTAACAAGGGTATTTATTTCCCACAGCAACTCTACAACGGAGCCTACCCAAACTTTTAAGGAAATACAGGCTAAATACAACCTGGATCCACTAGAATTGTATAACTTCATAAAAATAAAGTCTGCATTCACTAAAGCAAAACTATCGCCCCTACCCTCTTCCCTCCCGCAAGATTTGTCAAAACTACACAGTTTAGGTATCCTGGATTTATAAGTTACTACACCCACAGCAGTCTGCTCTCAATAAGAAGCTTACATCCTCCTGGGAGTCACACTCCTCTACCCCGATTTCAGAGATGGACCGGTCCAAAACTTGGAACTCAGTCATGAGAAATAAGATCAGTCCAACACTCTCCCAGAAGTAGTTCTGGTTACTACATAAGGCCAACTGGACACTAGCCAGACTTCACTTACACAAAATCCATGACGATCCCGTCTGTTGGAATTGTAATCATAAAATAGGTGACCTGGAACACTTATTAATTCTGTGCGAAGGCGTGGTACCCTTTTGTGATAAGGTCTTCGAGTTCATTTCTAAACTCCTCATACTCCCCTAGTAGGGATCTCTCAACATTAGCATTCGGTTTCCTCAGAGTCGTCACTGAATGAAAAAGATAGGTAGCTTCTGGACCTACTCCTAACTGCAGTGGTTAAGATCATACTAAACGATTGGAAAGACGCACGTAAAGCATCCTTTAATTACTGGTTAAACTGGGTCACTAACCTAAGGGGGGCTGACAACGTAACTCTCCAGAACACACCGTGGAAACACCCTATCAGGCACATGTGGGACACTCTTGATCTCTACTTTAGCTCACACAACCCGCCATGAACCACATTAAGCATGACAAATTAATCCTCCACACAGACTACTCGCACTAGTGTTCGCTTTTCTAGGCTAATGACTTTACTCTATAAACCATTGTTTCACACCGATACCCAAGTTGTTCTGGTCCCTGAGCTATGGTTATTCCTTGCAGATTATATGGATACACTTCATGTCATTGTTAAACTCAACAGTGGCCTTTATCACACTGGACCAGGCACTGCATGTGTATGAAAATGTGATCTACTGCCACACCAACCGGATTACCCGAGGCATCTGTTTTTTACGGTCTCTTTTTTTGTTTAGTTTCACATGTCTATTTCTTATGTCCCATCATTTGTAATATTGTATGTACTGTTTTATTTGGAAACCACTAATAAAACATTTTCGAAATTTAAAAAAACTGAGTTATTCACCATGTGGGTCTCATTGCAGCGCCTTCTTTATGCCTGCTCAAAAGAAAGTACGGACACTTTTTGGAAAGAGATTGAGTGATATACACACACAACTGAAACGTAATACATTTTTATGCCAGTTTTCGACCACTTGTTCGAGGTGTTTTAATAACTAAGTGATTGAAAGAATGTTTTTTCAAACTTGTTCACCTGGCCAAATATTGTGAAAACATGTTTTACTTTACTTAAATGGTTCTTTTTTTAAATAGCAATTTTGCTCGCTCGATCACTCACCACCACTTAATGCTCCATTATACTTTCTACATTCGATCAATGGCATAATAAAATGGCTAAGATTTGCAAATTAGAGCATGCTCTATTTCAGCGTAATCCTAAAGCATACTTCTATCATAAAATATAGGGTATTGTTAGGATTATGTGGTATATTTCATGAGCTTTTTTGTAATCATTGATTTCTATTTCTTATGTACTTTTAGTCTCAATTTCTTCAACACTATTTTTGGTTTGATATTTTCTAAATTCCCTTAATATTTTTTTATTTAGAAATCTTGGGTTCCATTGATATCCAGTATTTACAATGGAAAATGCTCTAGCTACATTAGATTTACTGCTTATGTGGGTGGTACATGTTCATTTTTGGCCAAAAAACCTAGGCGATGAATGGTCAAGAAAATGAATCGATCGCTTCTTAGGCAGATGGTAAAACATGTTTAAAGTCCCTTTCTTGTTGGTTGAGGGAAGCTGCGTGAACGAGTATAGCCAAAACTGACAACAAAATTTGGTTTCATTTTCGGGCAATATCATGAAAAATACAAACGTCATCTGCTGGAGACTGACTAGGGAGAAGGTGCCTTGAGAGGATTCAGAAACGGTAGACATACCTCGGTAATATACAAAACTTGTTTTGTGATGTGAGTAAGTCACTCTTTCGAGCATGGCTTTTTTGTTGGAGTGCACCTTTTGTGCGTATTCAGGCGTGCATTTCCCTTAAATTGTCATCTTTGAAAGTTGACTTGTATTGCTGTGTGATCTCATTGATATAAGCCAGTCCTCCTCTGTACTTCTTCCAAAAGATCTATTCCTATGTGTGTTTTCAAGTTCTTCAGCTCAGTTAAACACCCTCTCCCTCACCAGGCGCAATGCTTAGAAATCGTTTTCTAGTCTTATATGGAGTAAGGCAAAAGCTCTGTTGAAGGATCCCACCATAGAAAAGCAGAAAAATAAACTGCCAATTACCGATGCCCTGGATTGTGCATTGCGGGGCACCTTTACTTTTGAAAGCGCTTTCAGCTGCCTCTTTTTGTCTATGGTTGACTTTTTAAGAAAGGAAATTAAAGATTCATAAACTTTAAACCTTAAAGATACAATTTTAATATCGCCTATATAAAAAGGAGTGCCTTCAAAGGGGTAATAAAAAGTAATACCGGATGATGCACATACGGAGGAGCTTAGACTGCAGATCTCTGGAACGGTTGATAGCTCTGGCAAAAGCATCATCTACTCAGTTGTCGTGTCTCCAATTGCAGAATAATGCAGGACTAGCGGAGGGAAAACTCTTGATAACCACACCACATTAGTCAAACCATTTAAAGACCATAGTTCACTTAACAGAACATAACTAAAAAAGATGCATACCTGTTAAATCTAGTTTCCAATCCCAGCCTGTCGCCAACTGCTGAAATACTCAGCAGATGAAAAATCTAAGGACATTCTGGGAAATATTTCAAAAATAGAAAGCACTGCTAGAAAGGCAATGCTCACTTTTACATAGGCATTGAAACCATCAGCATAAAAAATGCATTTGAAAAACGCTACTAAAGCAATGCAGAGTTAAAAAAATAAACGAAACAAGAATATTGCCAGTTTAATATTTCCAGAAACTGTGCAGTTCCCACCATGCTCCACCAGGTAAAGGTTGTGGCTGAGATCAGAAGGGGGACTTCCACTGCCTCGTAACACTCACCACTGTACTTTACCACCTGTTGAAGTATGCGGCAATAAAAGGGCTGTTAAATCCGGGCAGGGGTAGGAACCGTGGAAGAGGACCGGCTATTCCTGGGTCTACACGTTACACCTCATTCCAGGTGAAAGAACTAGTAACGAAAGTTATTTTGGTGTGTGAATACCAGCTACAATCGATGACTGCCCTACCTCTGGTATCCCAACACCAAACAGACTACTCATAACGAGGCCATAAAACAGCTGCTTCAAGAGTATAATTTGGGACGAGAAAAATATCAAATACTGAGGCATTAGTTTTCACCAAAGAGGTTCTGAACGATAGGTTATTTCAAAGGAAAGCAATATACGGCTCGTAAGAGCACAAAGCTGTGGCTCACACTTCCTACTGACAAGTGATAGCCAATATGGCCACCTTTGAACAAAGAATCTTGGCATAAGACCGATATTCAACATCTAAGGGTATCCCACAGATCGACAGTTCACCTTGAACAAAACTCCGTCAGGAAATATTTAATTAGAGATGTTAAAAAAAATTAACGAGGCCACAATTAACTTTTAAATTAGACTGTAATGGCTGCCAGCTGTAGTCCCGATATGGACAAGAGATGAGGCAGTGGTTTTCTTGGCAGGTTCACTTGCTTTTCCGGACACCAGATGCAATACCTAATCTACATGAAGCCATATATTAATTCTCTTGGAAGGGCATACGGTTTTTTCCACGAGATAGCTAACAGTATTGAAACTAAGGACCCTAGCAATGAAGTTCAACACTAGGCGGACTTGTGGATTAGGGTGGTTGCAGACATCCTAGAGAAAAGGAACATTCTGCACAGTAGCCTGGTGTGATATGGTGGGGCATGCTCTCATCTATAACTTGTGTAAGAGAATAAAGGGAAAAGTTATAAAAATGTCCATGATCATTCTATCGAATGAGCATCTTTGAATGAGTTTTATGGCATCTGGTGTTCTGTTTGTGCCTCTGTGGCACATACACTTTAAAGTAATTGAAATGATGATAAAAATCACTTCGCTCATTAGCAGCTATTCATGCCATTCAATAGATACCTGTGGAGCTAATCCATCTTTGAGTGATGTGGGGCTAGAAGTCCACCTGTTAGAATGATAACGGATAGTGGCTTATGCATCTCTAAAATAACCCTGAACCGTGTATCCCAATTTACTGTTGTATAATGGTGGTGCTGGTCTGAAAGAAAACTAAGTCAGAGGAAATCATTGCCAGAAAGGGCTTGGGGATTAAACTGTCTAATGCAAAAACAACAGGTGATGGACAGAATGCAGAACAATGTCATACATTCACCCAGTACATGCTCTCCACACCACTGGATTCAAGCAATCCGGGCTGAAGACGGCTGGAAAGCCAGAAACCGGTCCTCGGAAGCTTGTTTCCGGTCCAGGGAAGGCATGGCTTGGCAGTTCGGGCTGGACTGTTCCCATGAGGCACAGGGTCAAGGCTGATTTGCATATGGCCATGTCTGAACTGGGGTGGTGTGGAGTGCAAAAAACGATGGATTTAGGCCCAGATCTCTGTACTGGGGTGAATGTATGACATTGTTCTGCATTCTGTCCATCAACTGTGGTTTTTGGATTAAACTGTCTACCCTCCGCTCCAGTAAGTTTATGTAATACACCTGCGACCTGGGTGATAACTTTGCACATCCTACTCCAAGTGACAATGTTAGGCCTTTTATTTGAGTCCCAGTCCAGCTCATGTTTCTTGGGGTGATCATCAATGCCCATTGACATTCCATGGTCACTATACGATTGCACTCCTATTCAAAAAGGTACTCCCTTTGAGCAAAAACATAAATGCCAAGTCATTGCGGCATTCAAATCGAACACATCTCAGAAGGACCTTGGGGCTTAAGAGCAGAAATCATGCTCAATTGCATACTTTCGGACGAAAATCGTGTTACACAACCATTTTCACCATCGAGGTGGGCAACAATCTCTCAGTGCTGGTCCCTTGGCTTTCTATAAGGCATCGAACAGATCTTGCCCTTAATGATGGGATCATATGTAGCAAATGACGTACAAATTCTTCAAAAACATTCATCTGCTGCAAGGGCAGCCGTCAAAAAATATAAGCATGTTGTTAAGAAAGACTGAAAGAAAAGTAAACACCATGAAGAAAAACTTTGCTTTCGGTCTAAGAAAGCCTTTAGAGATAAAATAGTCGGGAATCATTGCTTAGTGAGCGGGGGTTTGGGTGGGAGCGCATTCTGTAATTTGAGGTGGACGTTTTCGTTCCATTTAGAATCTGCATACAAGTACCTAGTCTCTTATCAGTTGCACATGCTTTGCTACGGTGGTATTTTCATATTGGTATAAATAACTGCTTAAAGAAACAAGTGAGATAATGTGGCATCCTATTGACATTTTCTAAACTATATTCAAATCTAAATATAAAAATGCTTCAGAATCCTGCACATGAGCAGAGCGAGGGCCTTCTACAGTAGTTGATTTACGGTTCTTATGAGCAGGATGATGGAGCAATGGCTCTGCCTTCGGAGCATGTTTTTGGTCAGAAAACTAGTTCTTTAATAAAATTCGGTGTTGAGATCACTTCAGCTGTTTGGAAAGCCTCAGGTTTAAAAAAAATCATAATAAAGATACTGGAGTAAAAGACGGAAATGTACAGATAACATCTTTGTACTCAATCATGCACAACGGATATTGTTTGTATTTAATGGATGGCAGATGTTATTTATATTTAAGTTTGTTTATTTTGAATATTTTGTAAAATGAGATTTATTGGTATTCACTGGTGACCATTATTTGTGCTCTATCATCCAAGTCCTTTCTCCTACTAAGCAGTGAATAGACAATAAAGCCCGACTGACAAAGTTATGTATGTATATAGTACACATGCGCGAGATCTTGTCATGACTGCTCAGATAAGATGTGTTAAGAGTAAGAAGTAAATAGCAATGATACCAATTTACAAACTACGGTGGAGCTACACTGTGGGCAATGGCACGCAAAGGCACTAGTACATATTCTCACATATGATATAAATGTCTAATGGTGACTAACATTTGTGTTTATGTATTACGGTGATGGATAATGCTATTTTGCACATAGGTTGTATTTCTGACATCAACATCGAAACATTTTTGTACAAATTCATGAGGACTCATGTTAAAAAGTAAAATACCAATACAAATATTTAAACAAAAAAGATACTCTAGTAAAATATGGGCACAGAAGGGCTTTTAAGTCACCCTTCACCATTCATTGGCAAGTGACATTCAAATTTTGCTTCTGCCTGCCACAGACTGCAGTTGGGGAAAATGGAACAACCCTCTTCAACCGCTGGGTCTGTTCACGGAGAGAAAAGAAATCCTCTTGTACTTATGTACCTCCGCCTACACAGTACAACTCATCAGGGCCATGGGTGGTAGAAATCTCAGCTTTTATTTCATATTTTTCCGACCTCATTTAATTATAAACGCATATCACCTTCAAAAGTAATTTTACATTTTATTTCATACACTGATAATGTCTATTGCATATATCTGCAAGTAAAAAAAAGAGCCCAACAAGGCCAGACCAAATGGCTTTGTCAAAGTTTGCTCATGATTGAAAGGAAGACCTCCAAAGTAATAAATTCGGGAATAATTGTAGACATTAAAATAAATCACAGTTAAACGCTGTCTTAATTAACTTCTTGAAATTGAATAGTTAATTGAATTTGGGCAATTTAGTCAACCTTCGACTCCTGTGCGGAGGCTCAACATCTTGATAGTCCAATAACTGCATGGAAAGACCAGTGTTCAGTGACCATAAGTGTCTGAGGTCCCTGGACCTCAGTAGGAGTGGAGTCACATCCTTAAATAAACCGATTTGACTGGGACATGTCCAGGGAGCAAGAAAGCACAACAGCCAAAAACAGAGTCATTTGAATATTCTTCAGAGAATGTGGAAGCAAACCGAGGGGACTGTTGATCTATGGTTTCATGGTGAGTTTGCTGTCCAAGTGGATGCAGAGGTTGCGGGCATGGTCTTTTGGTGTGGCGTGGGTCCAAGTTCGACGGGCCACCAGGAGTCATTCCAGAGGGAGGTGTGGTTGACAAAAGATCAGCACTTTAGGCTTGTCCATTCGGGAATTCAGGCAGCTGTCCTTCATCCAGGCTGCAATGTTTTTCATGCATTTGTGGAAGTTGGTCTTTGTGGTGGAGGAGTCTGACAGCGAAAGGATAAATTGGGTGTAGGATAAGATGTTGATTTTGTGTGTTATGACAACATCTGCTAGAGGTACAATTTCAGTATTTAAGAGGCTGCGGGATGAGCCTTGAGTGACCCCCGCAGATGGTGCTGGTGGTTCTCAGGTGAAAGGGGGTAGGCGGGCTCTGCGTGGATACTGTGAGAAATGATGCAACCCAGCAGAGCTTCTCTCGATTCCAATCTGGTAAAGTCTTTTGATGAGTGAATGGCTGGATACGGTATCCAAGGCTGCCGAGAGGCGGAGGAGGATGATCAAGGCAGCCAATTCTCCTCTGTCGAGCAGGGTGCGGATGTCACCAATGCAGCGATCACAAAGTCTTGGTGTAGTGGTTGGTTTGGGAACCGGATTAGGAGGGGTTTAACCAGGTTGTTTCTCTCCAGGTGTTCGCCCAGTAGTATGTGGACTGCTTTCTCCAGGATTTTGGAAAGCAGCGAGATGGGGTGGCAGTTCTGGAGTTTGCTTTGGTCTGCAGATGGTTTCATTAAGAAAGGTCTGATCTCTATGTGTTTCCATGAGTTGGGACAGGTGGCTGTGGCAAAGCATGTGTTGAGGAAGGTGGTGAGTTAATGGCTGATCTCGCTGTGGGTGTTACTTAGTGGATGGAGTTTATGATTGCTGTGGTGTCCGGGGTGGTGAACTTTTCCCATACAGTGAGATGTCGAAGTTGGAGGAGGTCTGAGGGTGGGGTTCAAAGTTGCTGTAGATAGTGGCTGCCTTGTTGTGGAAGTGTTTTGCTGGAACGTCGCAGAGTTCCTGTAAGGAAGGGATTGTGCTCCCAGGGGCTGATGGGCAGTAGAACTCGGATGATGGTGAAGTGTTCCATGGTGTGGTTGGCACTAGCTGCAACGGGTCAGCAAGGGCGCCCTTTTTTGTGTATTTGAGCTTGTCGCGACTACGCTTGCCTGGCAAATAGATCACCGAATTAGTCATCTTTAACAATAATCCCAGATATTAGGTCCCCAGGACCATGGAGAGGACAAATCATTTCCATTCAAGGAGGCTGCATTTAACATATGGTTGGCTATTTCCCACGGATATAGGCACTCTTATTTGGGACATCTGCATTTGTTAGTTCATATACCTGGAAACAGCAGATTAAGAATTGAGCTCCAAAAACTGCTTGGGGCACAAGGGCTCTAAACAGTAATTTTTCAATTTCAATCTCTATCAAGGCAATAACACCCTCACCATGTAAAAGATTAATCTCCATGGCATCACCTGGAGCACTCTGGCTAGAACTAGAAAAAAATCTTTTCATAGGGAGGTACAACTAACGTATTCATATCAGTGTTCGAGATTTACAAGCCTAAAGTTTGTTTAGATTCAGTAGCTGACATTCATGACGAGCCTTCTGTAGAGAACAATTAAAGGGGATATACGAGCACAGTGAACTGGACTGTCAGAGCAATTACAAGAGCTCCTATGATTTGGAGAGGAAGAAAATATACTTACGGTGGTAAATGAATCCAAGCAATTCACCACCATAAATTACTTGCGCAAGGACACACTATTGACCGTAACCACCTTGGCATAGGCCAACTTTCAACTGCACACTGGGGTGTTTTAGGACATAGTCTGCTATTTTATGACACAAGCAGTCAGTTCTGGTTTTAACAAGAACATCCACCTCGAAGATAAATCAACAATTGTCACTCGTCTGACAATTTGCTCATGAGACCAGCTTACTACTGAGAAGTGAGTAAACTTTGTGTCTGCAATGTTGATGTGCCTTTTCTTCCTTTAAAGGGCGACATAAGTGGCATTTAAATAGTCAATGAAATTTTACTGACAGCACCTAAAACAAGATATATACAGACTGTTCTTTCCTTTCAAAGACATTTGATACTCTATGACGTTGTTAGACCGGTCAGCCTTAAGGTGGTCTTACCTCAAGACATATTGCGGTCACTCCTTTTATTATTGCTGATCTAGTTTTGTTGGTCTTAGGACTCTAGCACCGGTTAGCAGTGGTAAAGTGCACAAATTGCTTGTACGCTGTCTTTTATACAAGATGTCTCAAGGCTCCCAGTGCATCCCGTGTGTGCAGTTTTAAACTGCCATTTAGACCTTGCAAAATAAACCTCTTGCCAGGCCCAAACGTTCCCTTTTAATACAGACGTTACCCTTATGGTAAGCCCTGAACAACCTAAAGTGCAGGGTGCAATGAATTTAAAAAGTTGGACATGTTCAGATTTACATGTCCGGATATTTAAATTTTTATTCACTACTGCAGGATTTACCGCTTCCATAGGATAACATTGGGTTATTGTGACAAGGAGCAAAGCGGACACCACCCTAATTTGGGTAGTATATTTATTCACAGATAATGACAAGTGAAGGGAAGGCAAGTCAAATCCTGCTGCTCCAGATTTCTCTTTCCCAACCGCTGCCTAACACCTCAATCAGCACGCACTCCACATTCCATTCAAGAACAGGAGTACGGCTCACTAACGGGAGCAAGCAGCAATAGATCTACATACCTTCTCTCTTCTAAACAAAAGCATGAGAAATGCATATTTAACAAAATATTTTAGAAAATATAAGGCTAAACAAATACCCACAAATTGGGTGAGAACTCCTACTCATTAATTACATCTTTAAACTTTTTTTTTTATTTGCATTTGGCACGCTGACTCAATACATCAGTCACAACCTGATCACTACTCTGAGTTTCTGGACTTGCCTACATCCCTCCCCTTCTCCGGTCTGCAAGGGAAAGCCAACGGCACAAGCTTAGGCAGTGTTCTGCACTTTGACCACCCGTGCCACATTCCACCATTAAACAATTTCACAGCACTGTCATCCTCACTTCCTCCACCAAAGGAAATGTTAACCTGCTCTTCGCCACTTTGCATGTTGGTGCTTGATACACTCCCAGGCTCCTTTAACCATATTGTGTACGTTTGTTCCTCTGACCAGATAAACCCACCACTTATTTCTACTTTGACTCACATGAGTATTAGATAGAACCTTCTCCATGTCACAATTCACAACAACATTGATATTAGACAACCTAACTCAACCAAGACAGTTTAAGCAAATCATATGGTGTCCTTCCTCTCAAAGCTACAAAAGGAGAAACGTAACACTATGAAGTATTGCGATAAGACCAGAGCATTGATTGGACATCAACATTCATTCCAGCAAAATGCAGACTGACCTAAAGTAATCAATGCAGACTTTACCCCATACCTTCTAAGGACATCTCATTTCACTAATAGATGGCGTGAAACACATCAAGCTTGTCATTCTGAGAACACGTACAATACCTCACAACTAATTTCATCTCCCACACAAGCCTTACCTCATTCACCAGCCCAGGTGCAAGTAAGCATTTCCTGCTCTATTACAAAATAGTCTCTTGTGGCTTAAAGGTTCGTGAGGCAAATCACCACACACTCAGATTCACCTCAGTCTTGGGATAGAACAGCCCCTAAACAAACATTCGCATCCACCGTAAACATTACTCACATCCATATCGATCACCAATGGCTTTCCTGGTTAATATGGACTGAGGAGTGGTGCATTACAAAATTGTTACCTTTTGAAACGCTTGGACACTGACCCCACATTAACCTGAACTTCAAAACTACATGTAAAGGTTCGACTTTGGTGGTGAAGTTCTGAATAAACTTTGCATAGTACACAGATGCATAGGAAGGTCTGAGGTTGCCTTCTGTTCTCCGGGGCACTAACCCATTCAATTGTTTTAGTTAACCCTGGATGTGGGCCAAGTCAGTTCCCCGAAAATTTCTCCAGGTACTCCTCTTCAACAATAAATTCATATTTGTCCTTTCTGAATTTCAGACCCTTCTCACCCAATGCACTCAGTACTGCATTCAATCTCACTAGATGCTCATTATAATCCTTACTACAGAACAAAATAATGTTGTGGAACAGCAAGATGC
Source organism: Lissotriton vulgaris (assembly GCF_964263255.1). Taxonomy (NCBI): domain Eukaryota; kingdom Metazoa; phylum Chordata; class Amphibia; order Caudata; family Salamandridae; genus Lissotriton; species Lissotriton vulgaris. Next base: position 1,523,772,865 of record NC_141693.1, on the reverse strand, counting down.
CCTCCACACCTCTCAAAACGTCTTCCATCACAAACTGAACAATTGCCACTGCAGATGCAAAAAGGCATCCTTCGTAATTGAACAATTCCGCAATGAGTAAAAAGGCTACAAGGTGTCTTGAACCTTCTGCAAGCACAACTTCGCGAGACACTGACCTCATATCAAGTTTAGAAAACAGTTTTGCTCCTTAATGCGACCACAATTTCTTCCTTTTTCGGCAAATTATGCTTATTCACCCAGATGTCCATGTTCAGGTTTCCGATATCAATGCACACCCTTAGTTCACCATTTCTTTTCTTAGTCACAATAGGCGAGAGACTAGTGATGAAGCAACTGGTTCCATTACATCATACGGACAACTGTGTAAGGAGCTCTTCCAAATCCAAACTAATAATAAAGAGAAACACACCTGAACTTGTGTTTTACAGGCACACAGCCTTTTTTAGGCTAATTTCAGGCTCAACGCCATCCAGTTTACCGATCTTGTTTTAAAAAAGCCCGATCTTGCTATTTCAGCCTCCAAATCACTCTCACCATGTCCTCACCTAGGCACCAAACTTGTTAATCATTCAGGTTTTAGAAGGTTAAACATCTCTGGTGAGGCCAACAAAGAATGTCAGGGCTGTTACTGGATCCATACTCCGCCCTGCACCTACCTCTTTGAAACCAATGACAGTGTAAAAGAAACCCTTCATGTCAACTCTTTTGCCATTATATCCAATAAGGAGAAATATCCGGAGATCGATGTGACAAAGCTAGCAGTGGGAATGGGCTCAGAGATGATACTGATCTTGGACCCAGAGTCAGTCAGTAGGGGTACACATGCATCCCCAATGAGATCCTTGGACTTGGGATAGTCTTTTGGTGGACCCGACACAAAAGCAAATTGTTCATACTATCTCCCAACCCCTGGTCAGGTTTATCAGACACTATACTTAGTGTTTTTCTGTAGTATTCCTCCGGCACACCCTGGCAAAGTGGCCAGAAACTCCACACTTGTTGCAGTCCTTACCTAAAACTGTACATTGTTTTGAAGAGGCTATATGAAATTTAGCTCAGGAGTGATTAAGATTCTAATTTTTATTCCTCTCGAAATAAGGTGATTTGCTAAGGAAGTTCTTGGTTCCTTGGACCACCAGAATACTTTTTGTTCAATTCTTTGGCAGACAACTTAAAATCTTGAATACTCTCAGCAATATCCACAGCCTCCTCAAAGGACAGATTACCACAAGATAGTAGCCTTTCTTGAACTGTTTTGTTGAAACACCTGGTTGGCCAGGTGAGCTCTAATAAGTTGGTCAGTAAATATCAAACTCACTTGGCTGCTAAAACATGCAAGGAAGCCACATACAGATATACAGATTCCATAGCATGTTCTCTTGGGGAAAAAACAGTATGCCTCCCAACAACTAAATTAGATGGCTTGCAGAAATGGTTCTCCAATTTTCTTGACTGCTTCAACATTCATCTAGCTCTTCTTCCTCATCATCTGGTACAAACAAAGGCAAATGTGCAAACAATTCCTGACCTTCAGGACACAATGAATGACGCTCCAACAATCTTTTCCTTCCAGGTTTAAATTATAGCCATCAATACAACCCAGAAAAGCATTGAAAGCCCTGAACCACTCTTTCCAGACAATAAGTGGGGCACCAGGTGATGGTAAAAATTGAGGAGGCAGATTTTAATGCTTGCCTGTTGAAAATGTAAATGTAAATGTAACTCAGCGCCAGACAGGAGCTTACATACTGTAAGAATGCCTGAAATTTGAGGCAGTCTGCCAAACACCAACACAAATTTTGAAAGCAGGAAGAACAAGCATTTACAATGCAATGGTCTTGGCAGCATTAAAGGTAGAGCTATTGGCATTGCTCATGATTTTTTTATTTTAAATAATAAATGGCATTGTCATTTACATTGCCAATAGCTTCATCGCTAAAACATATCGCTAATGTTTTTAAAAAAATATGAAAGTTAACTTAGGCTCTGCCCAGTATTTCTCTCTCACCTCATACTATTGAATATTTGGAGTTTTATTCCACCTGAAATAAATTGCATGCATTGGAATATTTAAGTGACTATTTTCCATCTCAAAAAGTACACTGAATCTTCACACATTAAAATATTTTTTTGTCAAAAATGCACTGTACATATTATCCTTTTTTTTGCATTCAGTCACAATCAAAAGGCAAACCTGACCTACCAGTTGTGCGAATGCTTGCTTCCTTTTGTGCATGGCTTGTTTTGGTCCTAAAATTGATTTTGACAATGTATATTCCGCATATGATGTACGTTTAATTCTCTAGATGCTGATGAAAGGTGTAATTTTCACCCATTGCAATAGAACTCAGCCATTTTGGCAAAAGGGGATCAGTAGCAAAAGAGATAATGTTTTAAAAAAAATATGAAATTTAACTTAGGCTCTGCCCAGTATTTCTCTCTCACCTCATACTATTGAATATTTGGAGTTTCATCCCACCTGAAATAAATTGCATGCAACGACCCCTCTCCGGAGCGCGACAGAGGAGAGCTGCGGGTGGAGGGAGGGGTGGGAGACGGACACAGGAGAGCTGCGGGTGGAGGGAGGGTGGGGGAGACGGACACAGGAGAGCTGCGAGTGGAGGGAGGGGGGAGACGGACACAGGAGAGCTGCGGGTGGAGGGAGGGGGGGGGGAGACGGACACAGGAGAGCTGCGGGCGGAGGGAGGGGGGAGAGACGGACACAGGAGAGCTGCGGGCGGAGGGAGGGGGGAGAGACGGACACAGGAGAGCTGCGGGCGGAGGGAGGGGGGAGACGGACACAGGAGAGCTGCGGGTGGAGGGAGGGGGAGACGGACACAGGAGAGCTGCAGGCGGAGGGAGGGGGGGGACGGACACAGGAGAGCTGCGGGTGGAGGGAGGGGGGGGGGGGGGGGGGGGGGGGGAGACGGACACAGGAGAGCCTCACCCAGAACCTACAGTGGCGAGTACAACAAACAGTGCAATATACTTCCTGTGGCGCTCCTGACATCACAGTATCTAAAATCTACTGTGTCACACCATAGGTCCTGGACGAGGACAGTGATTGTGGTGGTGTCCTCTGAAGTCTGCAGAGCCACTTTTTTCCTTACCCTGCCCTTGTTCCCTCCCCCCCCTCCCCCGAGTTTTTTGCATAGTGCTCGTTTACAATTGAGTGCTTGTACTTGCGCACAAGGGGGGTACAGGGTTAACGTCATAAGCACCTGACTGTTTGCCTGGCCCCACATGGTTCTCGGCATTGATTCCTTTACCTCTGTTGTAAAACTAATTGATTGCTTACATAAATAAATGGAAACCTCAAAAGCCAAACAAAATATCCTGTTATACAGACTCAAGCAGTTCGAACTACGGCCTACGGATCCTCCATTCTCAATCCAGTGGGTCCTTATGTGTCTGTATTTAACTCACGATGTAATACATCACAACTGAATCTTCTAACATCCTTGCTCATAAACCTGACAATTCTAAACCATGGGTTAGCCTCTCCAAGCAAATATACGAGGAATCCAAAAACATTATCTGCTTTCTTAGCAGTGTCAATTAAATTTAAGAGTCGATCATCACTGTTTACTACTGACAGAGTCAAAAGGTTTGTTATACTGCCCTATTAGATGAAGGACACTTTGGCTTGGGCCACTCTTGATTTTAAACCAGACCCATGTATTTTTCATTTCGAGGCATTCTTAAACTAATTCTGACCAATATTTGAGAGCAGCCAAACAACGGTTTACCCTTTTGCCATCACAGGACACAGGAGAGCTGCGGGTGGAGGGGGGGGGAGACGGACACAGGAGAGCAGCGGGCGGAGGGAGAGGGGGGGGGAAGAGAGACGGACACAGGAGAGCTGCGGGTGGAAGGAGGGGGGGGAGACAGACACAGGAGAGCTGCGGGCGGAGGGAGGGGGGTAGACGGACACAGCAGAGCTGCGGGCGGAGGGGGGGGGGGGAAGACGGACACAGGAGAGCTGCGGGCGGAGGGAGGAGGGGGGGGGGAGACGGAAACAGGAGAGCTGCGGGAGGGGGGGGGGGGAGACGGACACAGGAGAGCTGCGGGCAGAGGGGGGGGGGGGGGAGCCGGCCTGAGAAGAGCTGCGGGCGGAGGGAGGGGGGGGGAGCCGGCCTGTTCAGGATCACACAGTTGCGCAAATAGACACAGGAGAACTGTGGGCGGAGGGAGGGGGGGGGGGGGGGGGGGGAGAGACGGACACAGGAGAGCTGCCTGCGGAGGGAGGGGGGGAGCCGGCCTGAGAAGAGCTGCGGGCGGAGGGAGAGGGGGGGGGGGGGGCGCCGGCCTGTTCAGGATCATACAGTTTGCCATCACAGGACACAGGAGAGCTGCGGGTGGAGGGAGGGGGGGGGGGAGACGGACACAGGAGAGCGGCGGGCGGAGGGAGAGGGGGGGGAGAGACGGACACAGGAGAGCTGCGGGTGGAAGGAGGGGGGGAGACGGACACAGGAGAGCTGCGGGCGGAGGGAGGGGGGGGAGGGGAGAAGACGGACACAGGAGAGCTGCGGGCGGAGGGGGGGGGGGGGGGGGAGACGGACACAGGAGAGCTGCGGGCAGAGGGGGGGGGGGGGGGGGGGGGAGAGCCGGCCTGAGAAGAGCTGCGGGCGGAGGGAGGGGGGGCGGCCTGTTCAGGATCATACAATTACGCAAATAAGGACAAACTCACCGTAGAGGACGTTCAGCATGTCAGCGACGGCCAGGGACATCAGGAAGTGGAAAAGACTGCAGCTGGGCTCCGAGGCACTGGGCGGAAGCCCCATCCGCACCGGAGCATGTGCGCTGCATCACCGTACTCGGCGCCGGCTGGGCAACAATGGCGGCAACAAAGCTTAGGACATTTTCGGATTTGGGGGCGTGTTTTGCTGTGCTGAGTGACGGACGATGTCACTGTCTAAAGAAAAGCAAAAATTACGCCCCCAAATCCGAAAGGACGGGGCTTGTTTGGAGTGACACATCTCTCCTCCAATGGCTGGCCTCCGTTTAGGAAGCCAGCCAATGAAGGAGAGATGGGGCTGGGAGGCGGGACCTTCTGCGCTACTGAGAGTCATTAAATCTCCGGCCTAAGACTGCGCAAGCGCAGCCTTTTAGGCCTTCGACCTAAAAACGAAGCTGCTTACATGTCCAGCAGGAGGTAGCAGCATAGTCTCAGTGAAGCCAGCAACAACTTGTTCCACTAATGTAGTCTGAACAGTTATATATATATATGTACATACATATATGCACACACTGCACACACGTCTGTCCCTTGTAAGTAGATCAGGTCAGGGGGAGAAAATGGCTACCATACCTCAATCAACAGCTGAACAGATTCCAGTCCCTCACACTAGGACCAGGTCAAGCACTAAAAATGGTCGCCATTAACCATGTTCCTCTGCGTGATGTCATCTAGAGCCCTCTCCGGAGCAACAACGGTATGCAAAGAAATACAATTGGTCTAACAAATTCTGATGGCAAATACAGTGCACGGATGTGGCGAGTGCTAGCGCAGTGTACTGGATGCCGCTGCGTGGCTCACGATGTCAGACTTTGCTCGTACAAATTTTAAACACTCGCAGTCAGGAACAGGAGGGAGTCGTGTCATGCTTCACTAATTGCCAGTGTTGTAAGGAGTGCAGCTTGTATATTCTGGCCTACCAAACACTCTGGTCCACTGACTTCAGACAGTACAGAATGCTGCAGTCTAGCAAATCTTCAAGATAGCACATCGTGAGTTGGCATTACACCATTTTCAACATCTCAACTGGTTGCCACTTCAAAATAGGATCCCCTTCAAACTTCTGCTGACTGACCGACTAGAATTTCCACTTAACTTGGAGTTGATTAAATGCTCATTTGTATCAGACCTAGCATTAGACATTGTTGGAAGGGACATTTATAGAACTTCCTACTGCCTTACTTGCAATGAGTTACATCTTCGAAAACTGCTTAAAATCTGGATGTTTGACATGTTAACCTGTCACTTGGTCTTAGCTCCCTTATTCTGTCAGCCCCAGGCCTCCTTTAAGCAGTTGTCACAATTTAGAAATTGCTTAGTTACATAATGCAGCCTTTTAAATGCTGCTAACCTTCAGCCACATTATTGCACTACTGGGACCAAACCAGCTTGGCCTAAGTACTACATCCGCCTGCCACTATGCCAATAAAAGGGGACATGTACAGCTTGTAATTCACTGGAGAGACTCCTCAAAGCTTTAGCTACAGAAACAGGTGTAATCTGCACGTCCATTTTATATATGGCCACTACCAAAGACACTCATTCCAATTTTGACCCCGAACCAGATCACTTGGTAATTTACTAAACTGACAACAACAATGAAATGGCAAAACCAGTGGCTACTACTTAATCTGGACTTCAAGCTGTCCCCATTACAGCACCAATAGATCACAGGTATATAACCTCAAGCAGAGCTCAGTCAATACATCTCAAAATTCATATGTAAAACTAAAACGAATCCTCAATTTATATTATAAATGGCGTAACCATCTACACCGGTTTAAATCTCAAATGCTACCAACAACCACATGCCAGCAGAAAAAGTAGGTTTAGGTGAATGGTATCTCAGATTCATATTTCCCGAGCTTCACATGCTAGGTGGGGTACTTGTGTTTTGAGTTTTAGACTATTAATCCCCCCTGCCAAATTAGTCTATACTTATCCACCCAATAGAAACTAAGATGCAACCATTAACTCAAAAATCTTTCAGCGTTTACAGATATTTGCAAATCACTAAGTTCAGAAACAATATGTGTTCCACATTTTCATGTGACTTTCCAAATCACTGCAATAACACTTTTGATAACACCAACAGCAGTAGCAAGCTAATAGTAAGCAAGATACGCATTTAATACGGCATACATTTACAGGTGGAGCGCAAAAAACACAAAGAAAATTAAAAGTGAAAAAGGAACAGACTCCCTGCAAACTCTCATATGATAGTGTGTTCATACTACAATCATCAGCAAGTACACCTAACTGTTGCACTTCAGAATCCTCTATTCCACTCCTCTTCAAACTCCTCTTCAAATTAAAGCAATCTGGGGAAAATGTCAGATTCCAATTTAGGACTGAAGACCATTATGCCTTCTCATTCTTAACTGAAAGCAACAAGAAAAACAATGCAAACTACCATTTCTATAATCCCAGGAAACGTGAGTGCTACAAATCACATAAAGAACCATATTCTCTTAAGTGAAACTTATCACTGGCTGTGACAGCTGAAGATTAAGTAAAGCAACTGTCCTTGTGTTTATGCACCAGCACCTGGACTGCTGAAGTTTGCACCTCCTGCAGCCTTTGATAATACTGTCTGGCCTACGCATTGGTCAGGGTTCTGTATGAGAGGCAGATATAGGAAGCAATATAGGAAGTGATTGCAGCCTGTACCATTTTATCACAGCGGTTAGTGAGGTGGGCCTGAACGAGGGGGACACACTAGCCCTTAGATTAAACAGCTGCGGAGTTATACCACCAGTTGTGCTGAGGAGAGAGGCCCTAGACTACAACCATGGAGGCTGTTCCTTGAAGCGTGCATCTGATAAGTCTTTGCTCTAGGGTTGCGAAAGATGGCCTTTTTTTTGTGTCGAGTGCCGACCTCCACAAGCTGGTCATCTAAATCCCTCTAGTGCGCCCAGAAGGGTGGGGCCTGCAATCCCATAGTGAGTGCGGATTGTGAACCCCAGTCATGGACTTCCCATTTGAGAGGCCTCCTTAATTTTTTGTTGGGATTTCTAATAGAATAGCGTTTCTTGCCTCCTCATGGCATTTGCACGAACACTTGGGGTAATAGATCCTTTTCACTTTCCAGGTGTGAGCTTTCTATTTGCAGACTGGGTACAAGGCGGGACCCAAATTCGCCTCATAAGGCCCATCAGTGCAGCTTCCGACATCTTAATTCAGGTGAGGAAGGCTTGCATCATACACTATGGAGTCAAATTCCAGAGGGTATTTCCTGTGTCAGTCCCAACAGCATAAGGTGCTCCGGATCCATCCCGGTTTGCAAAGTGGGCAGTGGTCAAGTAATGGTGCATCCCTTGAACTGTAGGGTGATGAGAAAAAAAAATATGTTCACCAGCTCCCCACCCACCCCCAAACCAGACCACGTCCAGAGGCATTATTGGGTGTGGAATGCAATTAAGATTTGTGATCTTTCTAAGCAGTGGCATGACAATGGAAACTTTACAGAAGAAATCTCATTAGCATACCTGCTTATGCTTATATGTCATTTTTCTAAAGAAATCCGATGAAGCCCTAAATCTAATCGGTGGCGTCTTTACCCTCAAGACATACCATTCAAAGTCTCAAGAAGATCCAAATGCAAGCAATCATGCAGCGGTTGGTTTTTTTTTTTACTCCAGGGATTTTGGGACATCCAAAATGGGGTGTGGCGCAGTGCCTGTGGGAAAATAAGGACGATACAAAAGATGTCCAGAAGGAGTTACTAGGTCAATTCTTAACTTTAAAGACCGCATTTGCTCTGGATTCCTCCCTGCCTTTGGCTTGTAGGGTGAAATGGTAAATGTAGGAAGTTGTAATCAATACCTTTTTGTTTGGTGCTCAATTCAACTTGAGGAGTGAAGGCTTCTAAGATGTTGGGGCTTGGTTTTAAAGGCACAATGAATATGGGAGACTTAAGGGTGTGGTTGGGAAATCGATTTACACACCGTTTGATTTTGAACCAATTCCTAATGCAGATTCTATAGTTAAGATATAGAGGCAAGTACTATCCTGCCTGGTTTTTAAAATGCAGAATATTGCACTGTATGATAATTTATTGTTTTTATACAGCATTTATAGATTGTCTATATACTTTCAAATTATCCCCCAGCATCAGACTGGATCCGTAAATCTTTGAGCAGCAACCCTGCGTGCAGACAAGCAACATCATTTGATCTGTAGGCTTCAACCATGTCGGAAGTGATGTACACGGTACCTATACAGGCACCACATGGGTGTGCTGACCAGCCGTGGTCTGTGAAGATAAAAACAGTGGGGCCGGTTGAAGTGTCAAGTCAAGTCAAAAAGATTTATATAGCGCGCTACATACCCATAGGGTCTCAAGGCGCTTACGGAGGGGTGGGGAATTACCAAGTTTTAAGTTGCTTTCTGAATGCTAGGTGGTTCTGAGTAAGGCAAAGGTGAGTGGGAAGGGAGTTCCAAGTTTTAGCTGCCAGGTAGGAGAAGGATCTGCCTCCCATGGTTGTTTTGTTGATGCGAGGTACAGTGGCAAGAGCTTGGTTGGAGGATCGTAGCTGACGGGAGGGGGTGTAGAAGGATAGTCGTGTGTTGAGGCATTCAGGTCCAAGTTCGTAGAGTGCTTTGTGTGAGTGGGTTAGGAGGCGGAAAGTAATCCTCTTTTTTACGGGGAGCCAGTGGAGGGTTTTCAGATGACCAGAGATGTGTTCTTTACGCCGGATGTCTAGTATGAGCCTGGCAGAGGCGTTCTGGATGCGCTGGAGTTTTTTCTGGAGTTTTGCAGTGGAACCGGCGTAGAGGGTGTTTCCGTAGTCCAGGCGGCTAGTGACCAGTGTGTGGGTGACCGTTTTACAAGTTTCGGTGGGGATCCATCGAAATGTTTTTTTGAGCATGCGAAGAATGTTGAAACAAGATGATGAAACGGCGTTGACTTGTCTGGTCATCGAGAGTGAGGAGTCCAGGATGATGCCCAGGTTTCGTGCGTGGTCTGTCGGGATGGGTGCCTTTCCAAGGGCCTCTGGCCACCAAGAGTCATCCCAGGCGGAGGGGGAGGAGCCTAAGATGAGGACTTCTGTTTTGTCGGAGTTCAGTTTCAGACGGCTGTGCTTCATCCACTCGGCTACTTCTTTCATTCCTTCGTGTAAGTTGGTTTTGGCAGTGTTAGGGTCTTTGGTAAGTGAGAGGATCAGTTGAGTGTCGTCAGCGTAGGAGATGATGTTGAGGTTGTGTTTGCGAACGATGGTCGCAAGGGGGCTCATGTATACGTTGAAGAGGGTGGGGCTGAGAGAAGATCCTTGTGGCACGCCACAAATGACTTCAGTGGACTCTGACTTGAATGGTGGGAGGCGGACTCTCTGGGTTCTTCCGGTGAGGAATGAAGTGATCCATTCCAGTGCTTTTCCTTGGATTCCGACGTTTCTGAGGCGCTGTAGAAGGGTGCTATGACAGACTGTGTCGAAGGCTGCGGAGAGGTCGAGGAGGATAAGGGCGACTGTGTCTCCGTTGTCCAGTAGAGATCGAATGTCGTCAGTTGCAGCGATAAGAGCGGTCTCAGTGCTGTGTTTGGCTCGGAAGCCGGACTGTGAGGAGTCGAGGGATTTGTTGGTTTCGAGGAAGGCGGCGAGTTGATTGTTGACAGCTTTCTCGATGACTTTGGCAGGGAATGGAAGGAGTGAGATAGGGCGGTAGTTTTTGAGTTCGGTGGGGTCAGCTGTGGGTTTCTTCAGAAGGGCGCTGAGTTCGGCGTGTTTCCAGCTTTCCGGGAAGGTGCCGGAGTTGAGGGAGCAGTTGATGACGTCTCGGAGGTGCGGTGCTATAATGGAGTCTGCTTTGTTAAAGATGTGGTGAGGGCATGGGTCTGTGGGGGATCCTGAGTGGATAGAGTTCATCAGACGGATGGTGTCCTCAGTGGAGATAGGCTTCCAGTCGTTGAGGATGTTCAGGGGGGGTGGGGGTCCTGAAGGGGGTTGGGTGGGTTGGTCTTCGGGTCGGTTGTCGAAGCTGTTGTGGATGTCTGCAATTTTGTTGTGGAAGAATGAGGCTAGGGAGTCGCAGAGGGCTTGAGAAGGGGTGATGTCGTTGGAGTTGGCCGAGGGGTTGGTAAATTCCTTGACGATGTTGAATAATTCCTTACTGTTGTGGGCGTTGTTATCTAGTCTGTCCTTGAAAGCGGCTTTTTTGGCAGTTCGGATCAGTTGGTGGTGTATGCGGGTGGCGTTTTTAAAGGTGTCCTTGGTGCTGGTGGTTGGGTCTTTTTTCCAGGCCTTCTCAAGGGAGCGGCAGAGTTTCTTGGATTTCTTAAGATCATCGTTGAACCAGGAGGCCTTTTTGCTGCCTAGTTTGATTTGTCGTTTTTTCATTGGTGCTAAGATGTCGGCTCTGTTGGATAACCATTGTGTGAGGTTGGTGGCTGCTTGGTCTGGGTTTGAAGAGTGGGCTGGGGGGTTTAGAAGAAGCGATGAGGAGATCTGATCGATGGTGATTTTGTTCCAGTTTCTTTGCAGAGTGGGTTGGGGGTGGTTGTTGGAAGTGGGTTTGTTGTAGGCAAAGTGAACGCAGCTGTGGTCAGTCCAAAGGAGAGCTGTGGTGTGGCTGAAGGAGACATGTTTGCTGGAGGTGAAGATAGGGTCAAGTGTGTGACCTGCGATGTGGGTGGAGGTGGTGACAAGTTGTTTAAGTCCGAGGTTGGCGAGGTTGTCCAAAAGGGTGGTGGTGTTGCGGCCGTTCTTTTCAAGGTGAAAGTTGAGGTCGCCCAAAAGGATGTAATCCTCGGAGGGGAGCGCGTGTGGAGTGATGAAGTCCGTGATGTCTTCACTAAACTTTGCGCGGGGTCCTGGTGGCCTGTAAAGGAGGGTGCCCCTGAGTGTGGTTTTGGGGTCGATGTGGATCAGGAAGTGAAGGTGTTCAGAGTTGGCGAGGTTGACGTCTGAGCTGGTAGAGATGCGGATGGATTTCTTATGGACGATAGCGATACCTCCTCCTGTGTGGCCGGTACAGTCCTTGCGTATGATCTTATAATCTTCTGGGATGGCAATGGTAATGTCTGGGGCAGAAGAGGCGTTCATCCAGGTTTCTGTTAGGAAGGCGACGTCCGGAGAGATGGTGTCTAGTAGATTCCATAGGTCAATGGCGTGCCTGTGGACCGATCGGGTGTTGAGCAAGATGCATTGTAGGTGGTTGGGGTCGGATATCTGTGGTGTGATCGTAGCGGAGTTGTTGTCGGTGCCGTTGAATTTGCAGGAGTTGCATGAGAAAGGTCCGTGGGTTTGTCCAGGAGCGGCTTGGACGCAGTTGGGGGAGCGGCCGGGGTTAAGGGCTAGGAGGGTGGTGGCATCGTAGGTAATGCGGGAGGGGTGGGCATTACGAGGACCAGGGGGTCTGGCGCTGGGCGCGGACGGGCGTAGACGGGCTTACCTTTGGCGCGAATGGGGCGCGATCGCTGCGCGTGAACGCTGCGCGCGGGAGCAACTGTCATATGGATAGTGGAGGGGGAGGGGCGAGGGCGGCTCAGCTGGGAGGCGGGGCGGGCTTAAGAGGACGACAACAACAAACAAAATGGCAGCGGAGGGGTCAGCAGAGCGCTTGGGGATAACGCGCATTCAAAGTGAAAGTTACAATGGCAATTCAAAAATGCATACAAAGCAAAGCGGCAACCAAGGCAGACTGCAGGCAATAACTATGAGGCAGTTTTGATTTAAAGCGCAGCACAACGATACCAGATGTCGCCAGAGACACTGGGGAGCGACCACTCAGCACAAAAGTGAAGAGAGTGGGATTTCGGACGATGACGAGGGAAAATTAAATAACTAACTTTCTCTCGTAGGCAGTCGAAATGCCGCCCCCCCCCCCCTCCCCCCTCCCCCCTCCCCCCCCCCCTTCACCTGCACAGGCCACGGCTGGTGCAGGGAAATCATTGTTGCTGTTTTTTTTACACCAGGAGCGCAGAGCAAAGTAAGGCCTGACCATTGGTGCGAGTTTCAAAGCTCTTTACGGGGGTAAACCCTAATATTTTAATAAAGTCGCAGAGCCGGGAGTATCTTTAAGGAATCTGTGGCAAGTCACTACCAGATAAGAAGCTACCCAAGGTAACTGATAGACTTCCAGACGCAGATTCCTTATCATAGAACAGATACACAAGCAATACCGCCCAGAGAGATGGTCTGGGAATCAAACTTAGACCAGAGAAACCTTCAGGCTCAATAGGGCAAAATTCTCATCTCAGCCAATCGGGTTGGGCAGGCAGTAGTAATTTGTGAACAGGTATAGTAAAGCAGACATTGGAGCCTGACATGTCTGGGACTGCAACTCAGAGAGCTAATGCAGTGGTCGCAACTTTGGCTCTAGCAGAATGAGCTCCAAATCCCTCAGACGGTTGTTTTTTGGCCAATGTGTAGCATATTTTTATGCAGAACACATTCCATTGGGAGGTGGTTCATTTCTGCATAGCCTTCCCTTTCTTGCCCCTGAAGTATCCTAGGAAGAGTTGTTAATTTATTTAAAGAGTTTTATATAGCGCTCAAAATGCTCTTCTGCATAAGGCAGAAATAGCAATGCATTTTTTGGAACCAGATGGAGTCCCCATCACTAACTTCTTTATGGAACCTCTTACCCTCACCTCTATGCTGACAACTGTACTAAAAGATTGTGTCTCCCGCTGATGTACTTCATCTTAACCATACCTTAAACAAGATCCAACACTGGTTCCATTCCAACCATCTTAAACTCAACCCCAAGAAAACTGAAATCATCCTCTTCTCCCCTAAAAACAATGGACTCCCCATCCAAACCTGGATCTCTGACCTCAACGCACTAAATTGCTCTCTGTCAAACTCAGAGAAATCTCTCGGTTTTACCGTTGCCTAAAATCTACCCCTCAATGATCACATAAAACTATGCTAAAGGAGCTCTCTTTACTCTCCGTCACCTGAAGAAAATCAAACCCTTCATCCCACCTGAAGACTTCAAATGGGTCGTCCAATCCCTAGTACTCTCAAAAATAGACTATGGGAAAGCTATCCTCATAGGAACCCCCAAAGTCCACCTAGACCCACTCAGATCTGGGCTCTACCTAGCAGCCAGGCTCATCACTGGCTATAAACGTTTTGACCCCATCTCCCCAGCCCTGAAGGCTCAACTGGCTTCCTGCTGAAGGCAGCATGCATCACGAATAAAGCCCTACACCAGAATGCCCCGCTGTACCTCACAAACAAACTTAAAGCAGGCAGCTCCAGAACAATAAGGAGCACAAACACTTTCCTCCTCATCCCTCCCGTATTCAAAAAGAAAAACACTATCTAGCGCCTTCTCTGGAAACGCCCTGATCGTCTGGAATTAACTGCGTCGCAACCCCTCCTACATTGCCATCAAAAAATAACATACTTCACCTCCTCTGATAATACTGGGTTCCTTAATCAGACCTTTGACCTCCCCCGACCCCACCCTCAACTTCCCCTTCACCTCTCCCCTCCCACCGTCTCACCTCCTCCGATAATACTGGGTTCCTTAATCAGACCTTTGACCTCCCCCGACCCCACCCTCCTCAACTTCCCCTTCACCTCTCCCCTCCCACCGTCTATCTCCTCCATCCTGCTCCCACCTCCCTTCCCTCCTCCCCCTTATAAACCCTCCCGGCTGACCATTCCCCCTTCCCAATCTGTATTCCCCCCTGCCTTTTCCTCTTTCAAAATTCCTACCTCACCCACAGCTCAGCCCTCACCCAACGACTCAGTGCTTTTTGATACAGATCATGCTACTAATTTGTCTAAGCGACAGGCGTATACAGATTCGGTGAAATGATACACATGGCTGCCAGAACATTGTAGACTCCGGAAGGAAGGTTGAAAGCTGTCAACTGTCGCCATGCAAACCCCACGCATTAAGGCAGAGTGCGCAGGTTTAGGTGCAGAACCCTCTGCTGTTGCTGCGCCATAAGATCCTCCTGAAGGGGCAGCTTGACCGAAGGACTGATGCTCATTCTAAACAGCTCGAGATAACAAACTCTCCATGCCAAGTCCGGAGCAACAAGAAGGACTTGGGTCTGGTAGTTCCTGATCTTAAGAACTCTGGGCAGGAGGGGATTGGCAGAAAGGTGTGAGGAGGCAGAAGTACACCTAGAGATGAAGATAGTCTCCAAGCAGCGGCCACCTGGGACAATATCGCTCGCAGAACTGCCGACATTGCACGTTCTCAGTAGTGACTAATAAATCCAACCCAGGTGCTCCTCAATATTGGAAGAGGCCTTGCACCACCTCTAGATCTAGATGCTATTTGTGATCTGCTAGGAATCGACTGCAGAGATAACCACCAGGGAAGTGCCCGGTCATTTCAACCAAGTCCAGAGAGAACACATGTTGGCAAATAGTCCACCACGCCCTGCGTGTTGCAGTACCACACAGTGGTAGTCTTGTCTATGAACACCTGCACTAGCCTGTCATTGAGAAAGGGTAGAAAGGCCTTCAATGTCATGCAAATCTCCTCAAGCTCAAAAAAGTTTATATGGAGCTGCCGGAAACCAGACTCCTCCAATTTCCACCTCACCCAGGCAGCTGCCACAGACTGCTTTCCTTCATTACCTGAATGGATGAAACATGGTAAGCTGTAAAAGTATTGTTTATTTATTTAAAGAGTTTTATATAGCGCTGGCTAGACCCGGAGGTATCAGAGCGCTTTACATAAGAAACAACAACGTAACAGAAAAGTTCAACAATTACACAAATAACAGAAAAATAGGCAATACAATTAGGAGAGGAAAGTAGTGGAAGGGGCAGGGGAGAAAGGCAAGAGACAATAAGGAGAGACTAAAAGAATGTCTGTCTAAAGACAGACTGGGTAGATTAGGACCCAAGAGGGAATCCACGGCCCATCTCACCTATAGCTTAACCAGGAAGCTCCACGGGCATCAGACAAAAAAGTTCTGTCTCAATACTTTGAGAGGGGAGAATGAGAGATAATAGAGGGGGGATGCTGGAGGAGAAGACAGGAGGGACGGAAGGAAGTGCAACAATGTGGTTTAACAGTGTAACTGAAAAAGATCAACAATTACAACATTACATCAGACAATCAGCAATACCCTAGGAGAGAAGAGAAAGGAGAGAGAAAGGAAGTGGGGGGTAGGTGAGGTGAGTACGTGAGGATAAGGGAAGAGACAACCGTAGAGGCAAGAGGAAGTCTGTCTAAAGACAGACTGGGTAGGTGACGACCAAGGAGGGAACCCTCAGTCCATCTCCCCTGTAGATAAACCAGGTAGCTCCATCAGGCATCAAACAAAGTAGTTCGGTCTCAAGTGTCGAGGGAAAAGGATCGCAGAAAAACAGGATGGGAGGGAGAGATGGCAGAAAGACGAAGGAAAGTCTGTCCAGAGACCGGCTGGGTAGGTGACGGTCGAGGGGGAAATCCCAAAACCCATCTCCTCTATAGCTATAGTGTAGCTCCACCATGCTTTGGTCAAATAGCTAGGTCTCAATGAGAAACATTAAATAACATGGAGGGCAAAATAAATGGAGGGGAGGGAACAGGGAAGGTGAGAAAGGAAGGATATGGGAAGAGACAACAAGGAGAGACAAAATGAAATGGTCTAAAAACCGACTGGGTAGGTGACGACCAAGGAGGGAATCCATGGCCCATTTCCCCTATAACTAATCCAGGTAGCTCCATCGGGCATCAGACAAAAACGTTCCGTCTCAATACATTGGGAGAGGGGAGAAGTAGAGATATAGAGGGGGGAAGCGGAAAGAGATGACAGGAGAGACGAAAGGAAGTCTGGCTAAAGACAGACTGGGTAGATGACGTCCAAGGAGGGAATCCACGACCTGTCTTGTTCCTTTGTATAAATCTGGACTGCTCCGAGCCACAGCTACCCAGGGTTGAGATCAAAGTTTAACAAAACAAACCTACTGGTACTAAAGCAATTGGTAAGTTTATTACATGGTGAGGTCGCACAACCACACCATATGATCCTCCCCATTCACTCACAGAGTCCATCCCTCCTCATGTTGTTGTACCAACACATCACATTCAATTTAAGAGGAAGCCAGTCATGTCACAACAATGTTCTTGGTTAGCCCCTCAAGAAGTCTGGTATCGTCGGCATATAAGACTAACTAAAAGCTAAAAAAAACTACATTGGACTGTGGAGAAATATGTATATTAAATAATGCCTAGCTTTAAGAGAAGCCTTAAAGGAATTCATACTGGATTAAGAGTGTCAATGAGAAAGGTAGTAAGTCGACAGCTTGAGAACAGGTGTCAAGGAAAGAGTGAAATCCAGTTCAAAGCAGTACATCTAAATTGGGTAGCTGCTGCACCAAGATTGCACGAGCTACCGCACAATAGTAGCGAAGTACATTATTATTTACAAACTCATGGATTAAAATTACTCAAGTGTGTCATCGGTTTCTGCACTATCGCAAAAACAATAATTGTATAGAAAGGGTAAAAAAAAAAATGCACAGTTCATGTACCCAAGGCAGGTACAATTCATGGGATTCCCTGCCTTTTTCTATTACTCCCATTAAAATACACAAAAAAAATCCCTTAGAAAGCTCCAGCTTCTCCTACTCTAATCTGGGGTTGTTAAATTCCTAAAATGTCACAGAAATGCCCCATATCAAATATTGAAGGTTGGTTAGGCTTTAGCAAAATTATACCTGTATGAGCTGTTATGGAAGTGAACTACCGATATTATATAAAATAATTGTTTTTAAATGAAAGATGTACTTCTATGGCGAAAATAGATAACTATATCAATGGAGTGGATTACCTGGCATGGACATTTCACCTCATGTCGCATCAGTTACTATTCAGTGTACACAATACTACCAGAAAGTGATAAGACCAGCTATTATATGCCACGGTCAAGGTACATTTGAACAGAAGGATGGTTTACAACTATTTTGGAAAGACACTTCTAAAGTGTCAACGAGCATAGACAAATATATAAAGAAATAAAACCCAAGGTACTAGGGGCATAGGGAAAGGAAAGCTGCAATCAATATGAAACATCCATATTTTTTTCTTCCAATTCTTATGGGGGCGAAAGCTACAGGTGTAAGTATTCAAAGACTGTTAGAGTACCAATCTCAGAACCGTACTTGCTACACAGAAAATCTTGTAGGAATAAGCCAAAGAGACTTGGGGAAGAAGTGAGTTTGATCACTGTAATGATTTCCATGTGGTTAATTGTCTTAGCATTCAAGGGTACCATCTTTTTAGGTTGAACCTAGAGGCTGTGTGGATGCGTTACTCTGCAAGGCATGCTATAATCCCTCTGTGGAGTTTGACAACGCCCTTGCTTTTTGGTTGGTTAGTTGGTGTGCCTCTACAAATTCTACTGCTACCCTTGGTGAAGTGTTCACGCCCTGGCGTCTGCCCGAGCTACATGGATCCTTTCACTAGTGCCCATGTTTTCTTTTAGTGAAAAACTTGTTTCTGCCCCCTCCTCACCACTCGTGGGTGCAGGGTACTGCCTCCCGACCTGGTTCCCTTAATCTACCCATGCTTTCCAGAACACTGGACGCTTGTTGCTTTGGAGACCACAGCCCCATGGCTTACTCCCCTTTTGAAAAGGCAGCAGTACCTGGAGATGCGAGAGATCTATTGTTTGTGGAGAAATAAAGAGTCCGACATGGCGCGCCTGCCTTGCTTATTGAAAAAAAGAGCACCTTTCTCTATATTGATTACTATGTATTAACTTAACTGCAATGCAGGACAACATTAAGTCTAGAGGTGCAGTTTGATACATTTAAACCCACAATGCATGCATCACTATTGTTATTCGTAAGGAGTCCCGCCTCGCTGGTTTGTGTCAGTCAAGCATGCTTATGTTTCTCCCTCCTCCCAAGAGCTGGGCCCCTGCCTTTCACAGCTTTCCTCCGAAATCTACTCCGTGGCAACCCAGACAGTCAGTGGAAGCGCACTGCAGCTGCCCCACTCTTTGTGCCTCTATGTGAGCCACCTAGCAGAGCTTGCTCGCTTGCTTTTCTGGCTCAATTTCTTTGGGAACTTCGCAGCTGCTGGAAAGGTAAGGCAGAACTTGGGAGGGAACTGGGCTAAAGTTAGGGAGCAGAAGAAATGGGCGCTTGGTACCTAGGAAGCCACACGCTAACAGGCATGACTGGGTAGCTAAACACTTGTCCCAAAGGGGCAACCTATTGGCTATGCCAATACTTGTTTGAAAAAGTGTATCGGAGGGTAAATAAAGAGACTAGAAGAAACTAAGTTAGTGGAAATTAAAAAGACACCATGGAATAAGATCAATTACACTACATAAAGACACAGAAGCTTCAACTTTGCCAGTTGCCAACAAGCCCCCTTAGAGAACCATGGAGGTGAGAGAAAATTCAGGAAAGAATACCCATCATCTGGCAGGGTTTCAAAACCACCGGCTACTTCTTAATTTATAGCCTTTGCCACTCCATAAAATACTAGACTTCTTACAACAGGGAACGCAATGAAAGTGAAAGGCCATGAAGAACAGCACAAACAAAGGGAGGAACTATGCTACAGATCACCCCAAAAAGAACAAGCATTGGCATAGCCAATAGGTCTCGCCATTGGGACCTTATAAGTGTTTAGGCATGCAACGGTTGATGTTGCACCAAGGATATTGTGCTGCATAACTAAATACTTAAAAGGCCCCAAAAGCGAGACCTATTGGCTAGGCCAATGCTTGTTCGTTCAGCTTGCGATAAACAGGACTTTCCGGGCAAGATGGATGAGCTCAAAAAGTGACATGGCTTTGCTTTAGAGAAAGTTTGTAGTGTCTAGGGTCACCTGTTTTTCCAACCGTTGTTTCCAGAAAGGAGTTAGAAGTTGTTCTGAGCCAGGAAAGACCATGATCAAAAAAATTATAGGAAGGTGGCACATAAAGCTCTGGCGACTTGTGTTAATACGAAAGTACACTGACTGTTCAAGCACCGGTAGTCATAACTGCTGGATTATGTGTACCCAACAAGCCTAGGATGCTCTGGGATGAGGAAGGGGGGGGGGAGGAGGAGGGGTGGGGAGGAGGAGGAGGGGTCATCTAGCTCAAGGACTCCAGACTCGCTGAAGTAGAGCTCTTCTTTCTGTGAACACTAGCAAAGCTTCATGGAGGCGACTGCAAGGTTGTCTTTGAAAGCATGAAATGCCTGTAAAGGATACAGGTCTGAGGAGTGCACGGCGCAAAAGGCAAGACGCAGACTAGAAGATGAACAATGGACCTCATCCATGATAGTGACAATCATTGTAATGTTTAAATGTTTCATCTGTATTCACAAACATCAGGTAATCACTGAACAGAAGATCACAAACATGCTCTTGAACCTCATGGAGGGCAGATGCTGTCAGAAAAGTACACTTTGTGAGAACAGGGTGACAGCTCTGGCAGACATACTTTATATACAGTTAGGTACACATGCCCCAGAGATATCAAATTGGCCTTCTTAAACCGTCATTAGGATTTCTTCCTTTTCTTCTGCTCCCTAACTTTCCTGGATTATTACAGGAATGTAAAAACAGAGGCATCCTCATTCACTGATACGGGTTATACTTTAAGCAAAACAGCAAAAAGAAAATTCTTAGTAGAACCCCAAGGATTCTACTTTCTACTCTAGAAGCAGTGAAGGTGCGAGCATCCGTCGCTACATGGCCATGACCAAGGGGCCTCTTCCAGTCCAACAGGGGCCCGATTCCAAGTTGTGGAGATTTAGGTGTTGAGATTCTGGCTGGAATTAACTAGGTTGCCTGTGTATCTTTGCCTAAACACATCAATTGAGTAATCCCGGACAATGGGAATTTCCCATACTGAACCAATTTTGTGCCAAGTAAAATGCAGCAAGATATTCTCTTTTCCGTGGACGGACTCTGCACTTAACGGGTGTTTAATGGGAGTAGGTGCATGGCAGGGAAAGAAGTCGAGCGTGAAGCCTGGCAGCAAGAAGCACTAAATGCCCCCCTGTTCAATATGAGGTAGGGTGCAGCCTTAGCCTAAAGTGATTCTACAGGCAACATTTTCTGGCTAGTAAAATCAGGTATTGGGCTTCGCACCTGGAAATTTTGGGTCTCGATCACCCTACAACTTATAATTGGTAGAAGTGGCAGCCCCACTCAGGATACTGCTCTGCTCAACTTGTGATCATGGTCTAAGAAGCAGAGGTGATTAAGCAGGGCACTGGAAGAAAAATTAGTGGAAATGCAAACTACTTCATCTACAACGGTTGCAAATTCTAGGACTATACTCTTGAAGATTATCAGTGCCACTGAAGGATCCAGATTTTATAGCAATTAAAAGGGGCAACACTTCAGCTGCAAGTAAAGTTCACAAAGTGACCAAACGGCCAGTGATCGATATGAATGCCTCCATGATCAGCACTTGAAACGGGGAGGTACTATCAGATGCTTAGTATGGTGCATACTCAGGAAAATTGCAAATAAGCATCTAAGATAATGCGCAAGGAGGTCTTAAATTACAACAAATTACATTATCTAGGAGCACAGTATAAGATTCGGTGCCAGATGTTCCCACCAGTTATTGAAAATACAAAAAGCCAGCATTTTCTGAACGAGGTGTAACAAAAAAGATGCTTCTGAAAAGATGGAACATTACTTAATATTTTATAACAAGTTTACGACCTAAGAAGCCGGCAATCTCGTGAAATGCCATAAATCCTAATAGTCCCAGTCAGAGTTCAACAAAGTAAATATCAAGGAGCCACAACAGCAGGTTGTACTCTTACAATGCTCCAAAGACATGTGACAGCTTTCATTAATGGATGTGGGGACACAATAGTCCTTTCATGAGTACCTAGGAATGCCACTCGATAAGAAACATCTTGTTCGTATGATTGTTTCCAAATCCCACGAGTAACCAACAGATTTCATGCCTGGTACGATCAAAAACGTTATTTACAAAAAGATCAGAGATTTAGTAAGATGCAGGGGGAATGACAGTCAAAATGAAAGTAGTATTGTGGTTTTGAGATTGGCAGTGCTGAACCTGGGACAGCATTGTTTAGTTATAAATAATGAACTGTATCCGTGTCTCGCAAAGCATGTGCAGTGCTTTCGCTTTCTTTGTGTGATAGGATACAACTTCCTATTTCAAGCACTGAAATTTTTTGTGTGCAAAAAAATGGAGTTTGCAGCAACATATTGGCCCTGTATGTCTATATGCAACCCTTTACTTGAGATATATGGAGAATATTCTCACATTGAATGACTTTTTAATGCAGCACGTTTGTTGCACTTTATTGAGACGATCATCCGGGTAACATTTTCTAGATCTCTGAAATAAATGTGTGCGTGTGGGAGTGCGCATTGAACACGTTTGCATACGTGTGTGAACAACATATCGCTGTGCGAGGGGAATGTCCAACCCACACTATGCTTGGGTACGTATCTGTGCACGGGAAGGTCCTACGTATAACCTACCTTGCAGGTTCATTTAAATGTAACACTGGGGATGCGCACGTGTTTAGGAATGTGCGAGTATGCGCACGTTCATTATGTTAGTGTGTGTGTGTTAGTGTGCATGTATTTATGTGCCCGTCTTTTATACTCATTTTATGCGGTAGCCGCGTTGAGGGGATGACAGTCCATCTAAGCATGCTGTAACCGTAGCCGCACTGAGCCGGAACATTACCACCAATACCACGCAGGGCTCATGAGGCCAACCTGCCTTAATAAATAAGTCTTGTTCTATTACCGCCAATTGGGCGCAACAGACCATTGGATCATAAAAACATAATTAGGAACATTACACCTAATTTTTTGTAGATTTTATTTTTGTAATTAACATTTTAACATCTACACCACATGAGAGTAAGGTGAGGAGGTTTGTGCACTCCCTCGTCCTGAAGGAGTTTCCACACTCCGAAACATGTCATGTAGACGCACTTTGAGGTTGATGTACATTAAAATACAGTAACAACCTCACCCTGCACCCTTTTAACAATACCAGCCGAGGGCTTAATACATTTTATTTTTACCCTACGAGCCAGGTATTTTTTTTAACTTTCACCTCTCACCACTTCACTACTCACACAATAAACCCCCCCACACTCACCAACACATAGTTCACTTCAAGTGCTCCTACGTAGTTGTAAGTCGCAGCACGCCGCATCCCGTAGAGGGGTGCGAAGACCCCGATGATGAAGCATGACACCAAGGGGCCTGTTGGTGTGTGAGGGGTATTCTACACAACACTGTGTGCTCTCCACCACTGTAGGGACCACTACCACCACCAGAGTGGATTCTACTTTGTTTATGTAAATTGCCTGGAGAGATCGAATCCACTTACCCTCTTCTCCCTCCCTCCTTTGTTAAAAAACGTATTATATGAATAGGCAGGAAAGCTCTCGATAGCAATTAATTGCATCGAAATACATTCCTCATGGGAGCTTCCATCAAAACCTAGCTGGCATCTACTGTAGCATGATTGTCCACACCTATTGTGCATCCATGAGATATCTGTCTGCACTTTGGTAAATATCAAATGTGTTAAAATATGAAATCTAATAAACCCCCACAATAAAACTGGCACACAGGACAGTAATCTCTTTGCTTATTGAAATAAATACAGCCCAGAGGGGCGGAATGGCGGGGTATTGTTTGTCATTTTCCAAACCGCAGACTTACAATGGGTTAGTCTTGCGAGTACGAAGGGTAACCTTAACGTTTCTCGTCGATGCAGCTATGTGCATTCCTGTTCTGTGATTTGGTGTGATTCTGTGATACAATTGAGAAATCTGACATTATCCCACACAGTGATGTAATACTAAGAAATGCTTCGAAACACTACCTGCTGTGTCCCAGCAGCCCAGTAGCGGCGTGTCTGCTAGTCTCCTAGGAAAGTGGTACGTCAGAAATGGGAAGCGGGCTGAAAGGCAGGCGTGTGAAACGGACAGGCTGCAAAGGGCAGAGCAGCCAGCCGCTGCAGAGAGCCCCACGCACCGTCAGGGGAGTAGAGCCAGCTCAAGCAGGCAGACCTATCACTGGAAGCCACACAGAGGCTGGCATGGAAAGTAAGGCCCATATCAAATAATCCTCGAAGTTAATCAAGAATAAAAAATAAAAACAAGCAACAAGAGAGAGTCTTCACTTCCGGTAGTGAGTCAGTGTCACACCCGCAAGTGCTACCTTGCCAGCGATCAGCTTTCGATAACACGCATGCGTGTGTGCGTTCTAGCAAGCTGATCGCCAGCAAAGTAGCATTTCTCAGAGCCCTACTAGATGTCTCCGCCGAGACCAGCTTATGCGCTGAATCAGGCCGAGACCTAAAAACAAGAAGTGAAAACCATAACAGAACAGTCAAGGTGTACAACCAATGCAGTAATTGCAGGAGCTAAAACAGGCAACTTATTGCAAAGCTTCATCAACTGAGGATGGCGCATTAGAGGGTGAATACACTAACCAAGAACTCCTATTTAGCCTTGCCTACTGGAAAAAACCGACAGGGACATAAACCAGGAGAAGACAAAGGGTTTTTCAAGTCCTTCACTGTAGCAGTAATTCTGCAAGTGGTCACAGGCAAAAATGAACAGTTGGCTACCTGTCAAAGAAAATATCAAATCTCATGCGGCTTTGTCAGCAGTGTCGACATATTGCAAAGTAATAACAGCAAGCTAATGCATTATCAAAGGAGGAAAGCCTATTTACAGCTGTACTAGATGTCCAAAACCAGACTGTGGCTAACAGATGTGTTACTTCAAGCTCTACAGAAAACTAACCAGGGCAGCAAAGTGAACGATCAAGGGGTAAATACCAGTAATATTCACTGACCACCCAGAGACTAGATGGCCAAACTACTGATAAGATGGTTAAAAACCAAATACAAAACATTATGAAAAACCTTCACACAATGGAGACTTTCAAATAGAATACAAACATGGTGACAATAGACATAGCACCATTTGGTTGTGAAGGACTTTTGTGAACAGACAAACTTTATAATCTGTGGAAGACCAAACCTGGTAAAAGGATGAAGTGTGACTAGAAGAAAGGTCCTAAAGAAAATCTCAGTACGTAGCCCACTGCTGCAAGAAAAAGAACAGACTAAGTACCAAGAGCAGAGATGTGCTTTTTTTTTACCCTGCTCAGAGGGAAAAGGTGCTTTAGAGTTCTGAAGAACATGATCCTAATCAGAAAAGCGGTTTAATGTCTCACAAAAGGTGGCTTCATGGGGAGAGGGATATCCCAGTGGCAAAGAAGAAGCAATTATAAGACATGCCCTTCTCCCAGGTCTAAAACCAGACATCTAACTAAAAAACCAAACACATGAAAAAATACACTTATTGCAGATTGCCAACTACTGTTTTTAAGAGGTTAAATTAGTGTAAGTTGAGCAGACTGCAGAAATTACACAAGAGCAAAGACCACGAAAACCACCTAACAAAGCCATCCCATTTCTTCTACAGTGGTACAGTATAATGCCTTGCCCACCAGCTGCCCTCTTTGTGCCCCACCTAGATGATCAGCGTAGAAAAAAAAATTGTGTGGGCTGAGGTAGAGTGCTTCAGAAGCAAAGGACTCCATGATCTTTGAAGGAACCGATGCCAAAGGAAGCAAACACCAAGCCCACTACTATTTGCAGGCCTGCTAAACATGTTCCATGAGCAGTCTCCAATCTTCACTGACCTGTTGGCATAAAGAAGCAGTTGCAACCATGGACCAACACATGTAAGCTCTTAGAATCTGCCAAGAAAGGACAAAGCTGGCTGCGGGTCTCCAAACAGTTACAAGGGCTACTAAGTGGACTGAGAAAAAAAAAAGTTAATGGTGGAAAACCATGGTGTTCTAAAGGAACTGTAGTTAATAAATATTCTCTCTATATTATTTGCAACCACCAATACTAGTTAGTTTTTCTCCAGCAGACATTCATTCTTGTAATGTTGTGCCCAGTTTGTTGCCAGTCAAACCTCAATTTCTTTTTCTCCATGCCGGTGTGGGTTGTCAACTCCAACAACCATTTTATATCTTAAAATCAATATGGTCCTGCGATACAATTCGCCACCTTAATATCTAGGTTAGCCAAATCATATCAGCCAGTGCTCTAGACTTAATGACCAACTAGTGGAAGATTTATCAGCAATATGAGAAAGGTCGGATTTGTACCACAACTGCCCGATCAATACTATATAGTACCTAAAATAATTACTGCTTGATCGCTTCACATTCCGGATCCCATTAAAAAGGCTGTAATTTCAATTATAACGGAAGTAGGGGCCTACTCATCTGCCTTGAAATTTGCTGGATTTTGGGATTCGAAAATATGCAAACAATAAAAAAGGTAAAGAACTGTAGATTCTGACTTTTCAGATGGGACACTCTAGGCAGGAAACAGCAGAAGTGGAATATCGCAATCGCGTGTGAAACATCCTCAACCCCATCCTTCCAATTACTTCTTCAAGCATTACATTTCACAAGACATTCGTTAATGGAGTTAGGTGAAGCAGAATTAAACTTGCCACAATTATTGCATACTAAATGTGTAGCTTGCTCATACAAATGAGTAAAATTATCAATTACCCTGTGTCAACTACACCAGTAAAGATAAAGTAGGTATATTGGAAGAAAAATAAATAAATCACTCACAAGGTAAAACAAAAAATGAATCCCAAAAAAAAATGTAAGGAAAATCACCACAAAGCATATCAACCATAAAACAAATAACCAATCCTTAATTCCAATTCACGTATATGGTACCTGCGGAGAGGCAAAAGTAAACTGCTGATCTAGGCAGACATTTAAATCTGCAATACTTCACATCACTGACTGCTCTAATATTTTCAAGGGTGCTTAATTCGGGAACAGTCAAATACGTAAGGTAAGAGGAAGATCGCAGAGTAATTCTCTCCACCTGGTATATACTAGAATAATGAATAACAATCCCTAAAGCAAGGCCAGCTTGGTTTCTTACTAAAGGTATAGGAGTGGAGTGATTTACTTAATTTGAAATTAAAAGCTAAACTGATTAGAAACAATCTCAAAACCCCGAGACCTGCAGATACAGCGTTGTTCACATTAGTTTGATATTACTAATGCCTCCTAGAAACTGTACAAGAACATTTCACAACGTTGAATGATATTAAAATGGACAGGCAGGAGTAGTGGATTAGAGAGCCGAATTAAAACCATCACATGGTTCAATTATAAAATGGAGATCATTTGGAGAGCCACACAAGCTTCAACAATTAAGCAAAGCCACCAAGTGTCAAACTGGTAAAGTTGCTTTCAGCTAAATAAAAGCCCTACAAGGATTCAAAAAAAGGAAATCTATACTTGGGAGCTGATGCTAAGACCATTAAAAGAAATAGCCAAAGAAGAAAAAAAATCTGCAACAGTGGGATATGGTAGTCTCTAGTCACAACTACTCTGAACATATGCAGATGGGTTGGATAGGATACCCTTCACGCTATAAAGTAAGTGGGGCATTAGAGTCGAATTTCTCTCTGTAAAAGATCATATCTGGCTGCTATATTCAAAAGAGGATTCAAAACTCTTTAAGTCACAGACCGTTGCCATGATTAATGCAAACAGCTAAGTTCTGGAGGCGTTAAGGAAAACTTTTAGCGTAGAGAAAAAAAAAACACAACAATCCATGTACTTCTGAAACCCTTACGTCAATACCAAACTAGCTTCTGAGAAGGGTTCGGCAGCACTTCAAGTGCATCCCTCTTAGCCTACATGGCATTCTCTATCTCTTGCTAGTGTTTTCATAAATCACCACCATAGCATTTGACTGGAGTAATCACAATCTGTTAAAACAGAAGGTGGTCTGCAAATTGAGCGTTACCCTTTCAGACAAGGTAACGGCAGTGGAATAGTGTATGGTAGCCCCCTATTGCAGTTTAAACGGATTTATCTTTGCCCAGGAAGAGAAGCCAACGAGACAAGTGTGCATGCCTGTATTGATGTACTCAACACCAATGTTGGACCACAATGAGGTACTGGTAGAGCATGCTACCTACACATACTGCATAGGACATTAGCACATAGAATCAACCCAAACAAATGGCTAACATGGTGTTTGGTAAGATAAGTCTGCAGCTGGGTACTGGACTGGACGATGGATAAAGCTGGACTTCTGTATTGGATATCAAACAGTGTAGCCAATTCAGCTGTGCACTCTGTACGATTTTGACCAGCACAAGGAGGCAGGTTGTGCCCAGTTTTTTTGTTTACTTGAAGTTGTGGAAGGGGCTACTGGGTTAGTATATGGGGCCCTATATGAAGCGTTTGACAAGACTGAAAGGCTAGAAATCAGTCTAGGAATACAGTGCGAAGATTCAAGATAAACTCTTGGGGTTCAATTCAACTGGGGCTTGAAACCATATTTTACAGTCTTCAACTATAACTAAGTAATTGCTAAGAAATTATTAGCTACTTTAACATCTACCATGGTACTAGCTTGTGACAAACCGTGCAGTCTAGCATAACTTGTGACACTGTCAATCCCGAGTTTTAACACATATATAGACAGGAGGCTACTTTAAAGCTGGATTGAAAAAGCACTGGAAAAGCCTGAGCTATTAGCATTCTCAATGTGACTATCTTTTAACTGTGTTGCATAGCAGCACATCTATTCATCGAGGCTGAGAGTCCAGGAAAATAGTGCTATGAAGCGGCAAGCACCAGCCACATCATATTACTTTTTTGTGCGTTAGGCCGGAGAGGGGGGGAGGGGAACCCTCAGGGAGCAAAGAGGAACTGCATGCGATGTCTGTACATGATCACCTGTTGTACTGAACAAGGAAGTTATTTTTGTTAAGACAATGACGATCACATGGGCTTATTCTACGTAGGGTCTCAATTTTACAGCACACTATTGGACCGCAGGTAAAGAAAAACAAGCATTTACAATGCAATAGGTCTCGCAATCATGCGATGAGCTATTGGCATTGTAAATGGAAATGCCTTTATGTTTTGTGTTTTTAAACCTACATTAAATGCATTCTTATTTATAACCAATAGGTGAAACTCTTGCAAATGTGAGACATATTGCATTGCAATAAAGGGCCTTCGTATTGAAATATTGTAAAGATTAGAGGACGAGCCTAGTGTGTGATGCTATACAAGTAGTGATAAATTGAGCAGTTAAGATGTGTAAGTGTTGTAAATCACATGGACACAAGTGTTTTGTAATATAAATAAACAATAAAAGATTGGCTTGTGTGCGCGCATGAAAAAACAAAACATACGAGATCTTGAAGCGCTGCGACGAGCTTCTGGGTGACAAAAACCTTCTGAGGCGGAAAAAGCTCAGCCGTGTCCAGTGAGATGCCGGCGCCACACACAACAGGTCACTACTCATGACAGTGATTAAAAATAGAATTGAAGGAAGCAAAAAGGGTGACTGGATCGAGAAAAAGGAAGAGGGGGTGCAGATGGTTGTGTTGAGGAAGGAGAGACGGAAAGGAGGTGGTGAGAGTGAGGGATTAAGTGCTCTGTTTGATTAATCATTACAGATTTATCGATATTGGGAGGCTGATGAACCGAGCGGACTTGCACATATATGAGCCTGTGCGCGCTGCTCTCCCCTCCGCCCTCACTTTTTCGCATTTTAACCTTTGCTCATTAGTGTATTTCCATGTTGTATTAAGGTGCCTGGCAACGGGGCACTGGCCGGCAAAGGCTTCTTTCTGCCCCTTCTTTTGCTACCTGATTTTGTTTGCTAGTCTTGGGTCGGCGATTGGCAGCGCGGTAAACATACAGACCAGAAGGCAGCCATAAATTAAGGGGTGATGTATTGGGAAAGGTGGCGGTTATTGTGCGAGCCCCTACTTTTTGTGCGGGAAGTAAAGAGGTTGCGGCAAGCGAGCTGGCTAATGTATGTCGCTTGATGTGGCTGGGGGCTATGTAGGTCCTGAGCGAACATGAGCAGTGTCACCTAAACAAATAGAAAAAAAAAAAGATAGGCCTGTGTATGTGTGAAAAAAGGTAAGAAAATAATAAAAAACACCATACCGGAGAGCGAAGCGCTGGACAAGCTTCCAAGTGACAAAAAGCTTCTGGCGGGGAAAAAGCTCAGCAGTGTCCGGTGAGATGCTGGCACCGCACACGACTGGCAACTACTCATTAGAGCTTTAAACATACAATTTCAAACGCATCGCGCTGCAGCCGCCACTGCCCCGATTAGTGGCTCTATAAAATAGTGTCTACCCACCAGATAAAGCCCACCATGTCATGCCACAAGTACATGATCCAGTGCGGATGGATGAGCCCAAAAGGAGGCAGGGTGGTAACAAAAGTCTCATTTCAAATAGGGAGCGAGCGTTTAACATAAAAAATGACGCCCGCCAATAAAAAGGATGGGGGGCTTCCAATCCACTTCTAAAATCGCCAAGATTACAAGAGGCCTCGCAGAGCGAACAGCGCATGCGCACTGCAATGCTAGGCGAGACCTAAAAAATGAATGGCATGTAGGTGCTAGATAAAACGCCTTCATGTACAAGGCTCCCATCGACAAAGCTCTGGTCTGGTGAAAAGGATTGGCATTCTTCGGATCTGAAGCATAGTACCGTAACTCACTCACAAGCAAGTTAAGAAATAAAGAGCCTTGGTCAGACTACACGTTCAAAAGAAAACAGAACGGTACACTTCAGTGTGAAACAACTGGTATAAGATGTGTTTAGATAATTGAGGACTGTGGAAATCTGAATACTAGGGGGCAAAGTGTGAAGCAGTGTTTATGCAAGTGTTAACCATGAATGCTACCCTGTTTTTATTTATTCCACTCCTCAAGACCTGGCTCTTCAAGCAGTAGCAGCCCCCCCCCCCCCCCCCCCTCAGAGCCTTGAGACCCTCACGGGTAAGTAGCTCGTTCTACAAGTACTCCGATTGAAAGCTTGGCTCAATATCTACAACCAACAGTTCTGAACACTGCCACCAAAGAAGGCTTACACTTTGAAGTAAATATAACTATAATGCTACAAATTTGACTGGGTGTGTCATTTTGATAAATGTCATCCCGGACCAATATTAGTCGATGAGGAGGTAGTAGGACACCCAAGAATAGAATGAAATTTTGGAAATATCAGAATACACTACCAGTCCAGATGCAATAAGACTAAATTCAGCATGTGTGGCTATGCATGCCTTAAGGTTGGTGTTGCTACTGTAAAAATTAACCCATAGCAAAGTTGCACATACCCATATTATTAAAGGAAAGTAGAACAGATTGGTGCACAGGGGGCGTAATAATGCTCTAAAAAGGGAGCAACCTTTTTCCTAAATCAGAAAGCCATTTATATTCCAAAAGAAATCCAGTTGATATAACTCACAAAGATTTAAGGCTAACGAAGAAAAGTAGAGTGAAAAAAATGCAAAACATTTCAAGCAACTAGGAAATCAACTCCAATTTCAATAAACAGTGGAACCAAACAAGCCAGAATAACGCATGATAAAAGCCATAAGCTTTCATAACAATGCAACCCTTCCTATGCCACTTCCGTGTGTGTGTGTGTGTGTGTACATCCTGTGTTCGATACAACGGTAGTCCCCTGAAGTACCTTACTAGCAATCAAAAGCGCAATATGTTAAAGTATCATGAAAAGATATAGAAAATCCCACCTGTATTTATTCTCCCCCCCCTCACTTATGTTAACCACTGACAAAAACGATGGGATAACAGCCTTTGTTTCCCCCGATCTGAAACTAGAACTTTACAAGAATGATCGAGTGGGAGAAAGGCAATCTTATTCACAAAAAGTTTTAAAAGAATGGGCTCTATATGCATTTATCTGGAAGAGATTAATGATAATTTTGGAACAAGGTACATAAAATTAGGTTTCGGATTTACTCATGTATTTGAATGAGTAAATTGAAAGAGCCGAACACACCATTCACTCCAAAGAAGTAATTGTTTATACTCATCAAAAAGACTTTCAAAATAAAAAAAAAAAAGGTACAAAATACATACTCCATAAGTAGTAAAAGGTGATGAGTACAACCCTCACTTTTTTAATTTTATACTTGACCCTTCGAATGGATTATGGAGATGTACTGGGTTAAAAACAGGACCGTCAAATAGGTCATACTGTATATAATTCTCATTACAGAAAAAATATTTATGTTTCACGCATCGACGCTACTGGAAAGAAACACTACAAAAATTAAACTGAAAGAAGTAGGGGATGTGGTCACTACAATCTTTCATTTGCGGACATGATTTCACAAACCGAAAAGCACAAACTGTAAGATCACCTTGAGCGTTTGACACAAGGTTTCTCCCAAGTAGAGAGTTCACTCAGAAAGAGAAAAAAAGTACGAAATGAAAAACAAGAAAAGCCACCGAGAATCAGAAGAACGTTATTCCAAGAAAAAAAAAAAAGGACGAGTTAGACTGCAGAGCATAGACCGCGAAAGGTGTCTTTAAAAAAATGAAGAGGTAAATCCTAGTGCGCTTTGAGAAAAGAGGGGGGGAAATTACTAAATAGTAAGTAAGATGCGCCTTCGAGCCCATAAATGACATGTTAAAAGCAAGGGTAACCACTGATAAGTACAAGTTCAAATGTTTCAAACCATTATGGAAATCTGGCACAATATATATCTATATCCATCATAGGTGCCTTTTCAATATTGCATCTTCCAGTCACATCACCATTGATGTTTTCCCCTCCGCACGCTTGATTATTTTCTGCCCCTTTTCACTTATATCCCCCCTAATACACTAGTTTTGCTTGGTCCTGCTCTAGCTTGCTTTTGCCGTTTTACGTGTGCCCAGCTCAATCTATTAACCCTTTCCACTTTCCTTTTAATGCAACCACCAGCCCAACAGACGTATTCTTTGCTTCCACATTTTCCCACCCCATGAGCAGAATCTACCCTTCACAGCAAATGCAGATCACAAACTTCACTCATTCCTGTCATCACTTCATGCTTTTCTATCTAGCTCAGCGATTCTTAGCCTGTGGTCAAAGTACCCCCGAGGATCCGCAACACCTACTCAGGGCATCCACGACTGCTTAGAAAATCATCGTTAATAAGGTGTATATTAATGAAGCAAAGTGCCAAACTGGAAATTTTAAAATATTCTGTAAATGAGAAGGAATTTGGAATGAGAATAAAAATTACATTCCTATACTCCGATTGATTCGTGAGAGCAGTCAAACAGTATAATTATAGACCACTGATGGCCAAAACTATTTAAAAAATGCTCCACCCTTCCCCTTTTTATTGTTTAACATTATTTAAACTTTCTTCATTTGTGTATTTGTTTGATGAATGATCGCTTCAGTATTTTTGCGCACTGTTTTGTGGTTCAAATCAATGACATTGCTTAGGCCGTGGTCTCCGGACTCCAATACTAACTCAAAGGGACTATGGAGGTCCGTGGAGAGTAGCAATGATCAAGCAGGGGGGTAATGTCCGCAGAAGTCATAACCCGCCCCACTTTATTAAGCCCGGAATGTTCTGCTACAGTGAAGCAGTTACAATACTGTAACTTAAGGGATCGTAGCAGAAGGCCAGGAAGAGTGTTTAAGCCAGGGCGGCAATGAAAGAGGACCACGAAATAGGTGGCACACCACCTAGGTTGACAAGTTGAAGAAAAAAATAATAATCAAAGCACTAATTTGAGAGACATTCTAAGAAAATCGATTCCATAACCATTTCAGGGCAAGTGATAAAACTAAACTGATCCAGAGACGATCATCTTTGCAAAAGATTTCCAAACGTGTGTGCGAATTTAAAAACAATCAAAAATATCTTACCAGTATGTGTTTCTCATTGAGATACTGTGAATGCTTCTGCACTTTGCTCCATCAAGTTAGAATTAAAAGTTGACCTCCGTCGAGATGTCAGGCAGTAAGCTTTAAAATCTGAACTCCCAAAATGTTTCTATTTGGGACATTACCGTGCAACAGCGAGTTCAGACTAGCCTGGCCAAAACTAGTCATCACAAAGGTGTCTTGCATGGTAGGGGGTTGTTAATGGAATAATCTGATATATTCTTCAATACTCTGGCTATGCTGAAAATAAAAGGTTAGCGACCGTGCAAATTACGGCCTGGCAAATCAAATACATAATTACAATCTGGAGATCCAGGTAGAATTGTGCTTGTGATCTGTACACGCCTTGCATGAAGTACAAGTCCAAATATAAGCCCTCCACATACTGTTCACACTGTTGAAGCTTCAGAAACAAAAAAAATAAAAGGCAGGAAAACTTCATGACAATTGTGAATGTATGGCTTCTGTTAACTGTATGGAGTTAAGATTAATTGAAACCCAGCACTCTTTGGATTTACCTGTAAATTAAAAGATTTTGAACCATCAGTTCATGGCACAAAGGTGGTGTGACGCTAGGGGCGAGAACGTCTGCGGGATTGTACCAGACAGATGCACAATGTGGACATGAGACGTGCCACTCCAACTGCATACTGCAAGACCATAGGCCAATCGAGGTAACAGATAAAGTCGTTCAGAAATGAATGTAAATATATAAAACAAGGCTGAAAAAGACCCACTTATCCCTCAAATGTCCTGTTAAGCGCCTTCTTACCTGTTTCTAAAGAGTCTACCATGGGTGACACCTGGCAGAACTGCATTGCATCCTTTGCTTGTAGTCTAGCAGCCACCAGGCTGCAATGATCTGGGGGCAACTTGTCTTCGTCCACAATAAGGCAATCAGGAAGGTACTCAGCTCAGAGGAAATCGCCGCCGCAAAGATGGTCGGGAAAACGGCTATGCGAGACTGTTTCACATGGCAAACTGCACAGTAAGCTCCACTTAGTCTTCAGCTTGAGTGGTGTTCTGGTCCCAAGCAGAGTAATGCTGCAAATACTCCTGTACCGAGGACGCTCACATCCAAAACTCAGGAGTACACAACTTGGTACAGAATATGCAGCAACAGCAGCACAACCACACGTTTCAAAGGAGGATTCCAGATTTTTTAATTTATGTAAACGGAAGTACCTCGTGCTTTGTGTACCTAAGTAAAAATCACAGGGTGCATGCACTTCCGCAGTGTGGAACGGATCCCCTTCACATCTGGTCAAATAAGTAAAGCACCAAGACCAATGCAAAGGGTTACATTACAGCTCGGGCCCCTCTGGAACACTTCTTCCACTCAGAAACACCCACAACTGGTATCGGCTCCAGAGGTAGAGGGGCTTTTCGCTGTCAAGGTTTTATTATTACAATTTAAGTTTCCTAAGATCTGCAGCTTCTCTTTCATGAGGCAATTTCCTGCAACGGTTTTTAAGTGCAAGACCCAAGGAATTTCAAACTTTTTCTTCAAATTAAAATCATATTAGGGCCAAACAAGACGGGCGGGTGAAATAAACCAAACTTAAAACGCAGGATGTTGGGCAGTTGAAAGCAGCGATGCCTTGGCCTTGGATATGAGCTGGAGACTTTCTGCTTCCCCAGTCTCCGGCATGCCAGGGACCAGACTCCAACTAAAGATGAGGGCAGCAACAAATGACCCCTTTTCTGCAAACACAGGAGGGGCTGGAGCAGTACACTATGTATTCTTCACGTCTGGCATTTACGGGAAGTAATGGATGGTTTCCCTGCTTCTTTCACAAAGGATCACACCTCGTCTGCGCTACTGATAGCACAGTCAGCAGCAGTAGTGCCCCTTGGACGCAACCAAAGGAGGGGATGAAAGGCTTGCTGTCAATTCATTTCCAGGCATAAAAACATTTTCCTCAAAGTAAATTTATTTAGAATGAAACAAGATCAGCTCAAGTGTGTGCACGATTTCAGTGACAGCTACTTTTTTAAGCTGTGTGGGCCAATAAATGGGAACTCCTTACTTTCCAGGCATCTTGAGTACACATCACAATGCAAGGGATCATCATGTTTCCACTTAAACACGGGAATCGGCACAATAGCAGATACACAACTTAAGCTGCCATGTCAGTAAAATGCACAAAAACTAGACAGACACTTTCTTCCATCAAAAGGGCTTGTGCAAACTCCACACTAGCCTTTGATCCGCTGAAGAACTGTCCTTTACTTTAGAAACCGGTGTCTTCTTTTCCCGGCTTCACGTGCAAGAGGAAAAAAAGAAAGGCATTAAGTACAAGCATTTATATCATGTTATATATATATATATATACACACATACATATAACGGAGTGTCAGTCTTTTACAGGGTTCATACTTCCGGGCAGAATATCTGTAGCAATGGACGACCTAAACATGCCCCAGAGTTCACCATGGACTGTAGTGGGGAATGCTCTCCAGTCATGAATGTTTCTGTACATGCAAAAAGGGTGGTTCCTGAAACATCTACTCTCACTATTAGCCAGTGACCACGAAAAAAATTTAAATGGCTGTGCGCGAAATTCCATCATCAGCTCGAGATGGGCATTGTCCAGCAAGGCAGCCTTTGGACGGCTTGTAATTTAGTCACCCCAGTAAAGAAAGCATATTATTGTGTGTGTGTGTCTATATATATATATATATATATATATATATATATATATACACACATTTTTTTTAAGAATGTGGTCTCCCTAACCTGGAGGTAATGTACTGTTGATTATAACTAACAGTGGGGACCGAAACTGAATATCTTTAAATGTATTGCACCATGGTGGTCTCCCAGTAAACAAATGGGACATTAACTGTGTGGCAACAATTACATTTCACCTACTCTAATTGGCTATGGCTGTCTGGAAAATGATTACCATGCGGGACTCACAGAAAGCCGTGAACGATTAACAGAAGAGCACTGAGGCAATCTTTCCAATGGAGAATCCATGGCAGCAGAGGAGAAAATACTCTAGACCTATTCTATGACTTAAACCGCTTCCCAACAAGTCATACTCAACCACTCATACAACCTTCCTGCCCTCGCCCCACAACACCCAATCCTGTAACTAGGGGATCATGGCAAGTGCTCCAGCGCCATAGCCTGGTCTTCAATGACAACCCATTCTGGAAAGTAGGCGAGGAGTTTGGGTGTACAATGCTTACTACCAGCTGCTATTCCTTAATGATGCTCCAATTATCACTGAAAACTTCCGCAATTAAGAGAGCCAATGCCAGTTCTCTACAACCCATATTGAGTCCAATACTAACAATTTCCAAGTTGTCATACTATTATTTGATGGAAGTGAAGAACAAAGACGCCCATCGTTGAACAAGAAGTCCCCCGTCTCACTTTGACACATTCCTGAACTAAGGAGAAAAGACTCCAACACTCCGAGGTAGGGGAAATGGACGTGGTATGTAGGGTAAAGAGTTACAGTAGACCTAATCCTAGACCTGTGGAGCTCAATTCCCAATGCTGTCATCCTTCCCTGTTCTAAAACCAAAAAAAGTCGCCACGTTACAATTTAGCAAATTTTAGGGAAACTGTTCCTGACCTACCCAGGGTTCACAGGTCATGTTAAAGGCTGCCCATACTAAATCTGGAGGACAATACTGCTTCCGTTTACTGATCCCCTAGCTAGGAGGTGGTAAACACTGATCTCGAAACTAGAAATCCTTAAACTGGTCTCAGACACGAGCTACCAGAAGTTAAGTGCACACTGCGTCCAAGAAATCTACTCCACCAACTATAATGAAATGTAGAATCAATGCCATGCAGTACCTTCAGCCCCATAAATCCCAAAATTCTACCCTTATTCAGAAATGTGTGGTGCCTAATTTTAACGAGGGATAACTGGTTTAAAGCTATGGTAACATTTCTGCCCACTGCTCGCAAGCCAGCCAACACTGCAGAAAAACAAATCTCTTCAGCGGTTACAAGAAAGCCACATTCACTTGATTAGTCTAACAGGGTGGTGCTTCATGTGCGTATTGGAGGTGTAGTGCACTTTATTTTAAAGAGACAGACCCCTCCTTTTATAAAGATAGGACGCCTTTTTTATTAACTATTATCTGCTCTTTTAAGGTTATGTGCAGTGGCTTAAAATAGGAAGCCCAAAACCCACAGAACATAACGTTGGCCTGTTTCCCCGGACTTAACCACTAAACAAGTAGTGTTTACATATATATTTTAAAAAAGTGGGGACATGGGTAACGTGGTCTGTCGATTAACTCAGCCTTCGAAATAACAAAGTCATCGAAAACCGCAGTGGGGTCAGCCTAGTGCTTTCTTCCAAGAGACCTGGGCCACAAGATACTTTCAGTATCCTTCCAACACACAGACATTAAATATGGTAGATTCTCCCCCCCCCCATCAGTGATGTTCTAGAAATGTTTGTGCATGAGTGGAACAAGGCCACCAACGCACCTCTTTAAGGGTGATTGTGTTAAGATGCTCTTCGACCATCCAAGGTCCACAGTGAAATATGTAATACGGAATTTGCAATGTGCAAAATTTGTCTTAATCAGGTGTGGGCAAACTGACTAGCCCCGTTTCAACACATGGGGTCACATCTGTTTGCACATGCCTAATGTGCCAACACTTAGGAAAATCAAAAATCAGTTTGTACAAATTTCAGCTGAGCAAAATCTAACAGGCATTTAATTCACACTGAAGAAAGTTCACCCACAAATTGCAAATATTATTGTGTTTAAAGAGACACTGGTAACAAGATTTCAACCCAAGATCGTATCTTGTGAAACAACAAAGTTGAATAATTTAGCTGGGAGAATATCAGCTATGAACCTGCAACTAACTTGGTGTTTCAGGAGGCTACTCCTCCGGTGAATCAGCAAGTGACTTATTGCCCCACATTCGGATTTCTACACAAACTTTTTAAAGGATCATTGTTCCAGATCATATTGTTCGTATTAACTGGTTCAGTTGACAGTCTGACCATGTGAACCATATGAACCCTCTACATCCTCAAACAGCAACCAATTGCCCAGTATGGCTCTGCAGAGCCGTTACTGGATTCCAGTGGAAGCATCGCGTCTTTGGCTTTGCATCACTTATTTAGTGCACGAGTTTCAGGATAAAGCACAGAATGCTATCCCTCTAACATAAGTAAAGTCGTTAGCTGTAGCCTTTTCCACAGCTCCCTCGTCTGGGTAGAGTATGCCGTGTTCACTGCGGAGGTTTGTTACCGGGCAATCACTTTTTTCTTTTAATAACGGAAGGGGCGGTGGGGTATTTTCTCTTAACTTATTCATATGGCAAGATTTGGGTAATAAAAAATAAAAAAAGAGAACCATCATGCGATGTCACTGCGCACCAAGTTAAGGATTGGGTGTGAGCACCTGTTACCAGCATCTCGTTAAATGGACATTTCCACCCCACATACCAACAAATGCTGCGCCTAACAAGCCCAGAAATTTACTAAGCCAACCCTTCATGTTCACACTAATAAATCCAGGTCACTGGAATAAGTTTGTATACGTTTTAGTGTGACAGTACATTATGTTGACAGATTTGAGCTTTTCACTAGACCATCTCGAGCACACTAGATCAAGGCAGACTCTAAACATCCAGAGTTCAACATGTCCGTATCTAGGTTTACCACCAAGGGTCATAGCTACAAACCCCAAGTGCATTATGGGATACAGTGAAACGCCTCTGGCACAGATGTGTATTTCCTAAAACAGAAGCATTGAAATTATACAGTATTGGTTAACCTCCTTAAACGTACAAGTGAAATTCAGATTAGAACTGACAACCATCTAGAAATCTCACCAAGAGTAAATCGCTTCCAAGTCAGGAAGTCTAGTCAATTTCAGGTGCCAGGAATTCAAATGTCTATGCCGATTAATTTAAAGACCACTGTGCTTCTCGGAGCAAGTTAGCAAGCTTTTAAAGTCAGGCCGCTCCGAACAGCACTGCTAGGCTGAAATATCTTGAATATAAAAAAAACAAAAAAG
Organism: Lissotriton vulgaris; assembly: GCF_964263255.1. NCBI lineage: Eukaryota > Metazoa > Chordata > Amphibia > Caudata > Salamandridae > Lissotriton > Lissotriton vulgaris. Next base: position 1,523,733,433 of record NC_141693.1, on the reverse strand, counting down.
TGTAACGTTAGGAAAAGCCAAGAAAATGTATAAAAATAAAAAGATGCTCAGTCATTGTGCAGGTCTAGCTTTCTGCCCCTAGCACTGATACATACAAATAATGTATGAGACACACCTAGATGTGAATGAGTGGTGCGCTACTTCACAACACAATAAAGACTTCTAGTACAAAATAAACGGAATAACTAAAAAACATCTGTAAAATGATAACGCTGTATCCCATAATACATAATGTTGTGAACCATCCAATAGAAACTAAGTGAATTAGGAGGCCCCACGTACAATAACCATAACAAGGTAGTCGTCTTCACACTTGGCCAAGGTCTTCGCTGACGAGTCGAGGAACTGCTTGGAGAAATCGCAGGGTGGGAAGGCATGAAGGACTCCGCTGTTCTCCTTCTCCTTGTGACCTCCCACCGGCAGACTGATGACCCCGGCTGCCTGCTTTTGCTTGAGGTAGGATACCAAATTGCGAAGGGGGCGCTGGGTGGAGGCTGCCTGCTCTCCCGCTGAAGTACTATCTGAAGTGTTTGGAACTGCCAGCAGGATGGCGTAACCACTGGGTCCCGCCACCTTGATACGTCGAGACACCTCATCCAACTTTGGCTGATCCAGACGAAGTCGTTGGGTGATCTTTAGTTGAGCCACTTTGCCCCCTGAAGGGGCTTCCACGAGCAGGCTGCTGGCTACATTCATGTCTCCCTGTAGAAGATGCATGCTGGAAGGAAAATTGCTGTTCTTCAGTAGAAGCATTCCCTGCCAGGCAAGACCGAGCTTTGGAGGGGGCTCGGCTTTCTGGGGGGATTTTACTTTACTCTCAGTACGTTCTTCCTTAATTAGAGGGCTCTTGCGTTCAGGTACACGATGCTTTCGCTCCCTTTCCACAGAGTTCGAGATCTTGCGTTCTTTTTTATCGCCTTGCCCTCTCTCCTGGCTACCACGGCGAGTCCTGCTTGCAGACGACGCCCTTTCAACTCGGGGTGCCGGGCGCTCATTGTCATTGTATCGTGCACCATCGCGTCCCCCGCTAACCTCAGGGCTTCGGTCAGGGGTAACGCATGGTCGCTTCCGGGAGCGTTCGGCCTCCGGGGATCTGTCCAAGTGACGCCCTTCATCAAGCAGTCTACGCTTCCTGGGCTGCTCTCTGTTAAGTAAGTCTCTCTCGCGGTCACGCTCCAGTGACCAGCCGTCTCTTCTACGCTCAATAGTGTCCAGAGGTTCGTATGGAGGCCGGTTTCTCTCCCTGACAGGAAGGGGTGCCCAGTCAGTCTCTGGATACAGATTGCGCTCTCGATCTCTGTACAAAAGTGGGGGCGAGCGATCTCTTGGTCTTAGAGGTTCAGGAGCCCTGTGTCCAAATGTCTCTCCCACCATATCGTAATGAGGAAGCGGCAGGGGCTGCAGAAAGGGTGTCTGAAAGTGGTGTTCTGCGCTGTCTGCGAAGTCCACCCGGAGCCGGCGGTCCGGCCCGCCCAGGGGGAAGCCTCGCATGTGGGTGCAAGCAGCCGAGGCGGCATCCAAACTCTCGTACTGGATGTAGGCCCAGCTGTCACCCTTGCGATAGTCTATAGTGCGAATAGTTCCAAAGCGGTCGAACTCACGGGCTAGTGCGGCCAGTGGAACCCAGTGGCCCAATCCCCCAACCCACAAGCGACTGCTAGGCGTGGCCTTTCCGTATCCGATCTTGATGGAATTGCCCATGATGAGCTTGCCAGACATTGCAATCTTTGCGCGGTGCGCCATGTCTAAGTTTTCAAACTTGAGGAAGCCGTATGTGCTGTGTTGGCCAGGCGTGGGTCGCTTGATATCCACCTCAGTGATGGCACCAAAGCGCTGAAAGTGCCGCCTCAGTTCGGCCTCATTTACCGACACGTCCAAGTTGCCTAGAAAGAGGGTGCGGTTGGCACGCTGGTCGTCCTCAGGTGACATGTCATCGGGCTCGCGGAAGCCCAGCCGTGGCTCCAGGGCAGTTGTGGCAACATAGGCGGGGCCCCGCACGCGCCCACTCTCATAAAATCCAAAATCTCTTTCAGGCTCCAGGTCGCGAGGCAATGGGGGAGGTGGCGGTAGGCGACCTAGTGCCAGTTGCTGCAGCCGATAGTCACGATAGCCGAGTCCTGCAGGGGAGAGTGCACGATGCCGGGGCAAAGGAGGCGGGGCAGGCTCCGGCGGCGGGGTGCGGGAGCGGCGGGGCCGGGGCGGTGGGGCAGGGGCTGCCTGAGGTGGGGCGGAAGGCGGGACGTACACAGCTTCGATCTTCAGCGGACGATCGTAGAGCACCAGGCGGCCTCTCGCATGCTTGGCTGCACGCGCGTCTTCCGGACGTCGGAAGTTCACAAAAGCCACGCGCTCGTCACCTGCATGGGACATTTTTACGCTGACATCTCCAAAGCGCTTGAATTCGTGGAAGAGACCATCTTCTATGGCGCTTTCACTCAAAGCCGACCCCAACTCAGAGATCCGTAAAGTCTTGTATTCGGCCTCAGGAGCGGCAGAGGACGAGCCGCCCCGATTGCCAGAACTCCCCTTTCCAGTGCTACTGTAGCGGCTCTCATACTCACGGGAGCCGGCGCGACCCTTGTCCTGGTGCCCCCCGCGTCGTCCGCCATCTGACTTGGCTGACGAGCCGTTGCTGCCCCCGCCGCCGGGTTTGTTGCGCCCTCCACGGTCCCGGTCCTCTCCGCCGCGGGACCGCTTTGCTTTAGCTGGGGAGCGCTCCTTCCCCTTCATGTTGAAGTCGAACCTGTAGCTCGTTCGTTGAAGAAAATTGCCTCAGTGTTACCGTGCGCGAGCTTCTCCTCACACGGCCGCCATCTTACTGCTCACTGTAGTGACTGCCCGCCCCTTCGTGCAACAATTGGATGTCCTCACAGATTTAACAATCTTATTGGCTCTTACGCCTGTCAGTAAAGACGTGCCTGTACACACCCGTAAGTTCTCAAAGTTAAACCCGAATTGTTCGATTGGATGATGAGTTCTGATAACTGCCGTTTCATTGGGAGAAAGGGCATCAACGCTCGTCCTAACCTCACGTAGCTATCATTGTTCCATAGGATTGGCTGCTTAACTTCCACACCCAGAAACGATTCGTTAGATTTACTGTCAATCGAATAGTTGCGACAGGCGTCATTACGCCACGGAGCAGTGCCTTACTGTATCTAATTTTCTAGTGTGCGCAGCGCGCCCCGAATGAGGGAATTGTGGAACGCCAGGCTTCTAAAATACCGTTCTGAGTAGAGCTTCAATGAAAAATTTGTTGGCATTCGCACCAATAATTTTCAGTTCTATTAAGGACATCGAGGTGAGTATTTTCCATCTCTTTCTTTTACTGCAAAAATACAGCAGCCAATAAAAACATTTTAACAAAAACTACATTTCCCATGAAGCTCCACATTGTATTTCCTTACAAATCATGATTAACCCCTCCCCTGAAATGTGTGAGCACCATCTTAACTGCCTCGGTTTTTCGAAGTTTAATATAGCATGAACTCAACCGGAGGTATCAGAGCACCTTACGTGAGCACCAGTAACTTTACAGATTGGCGCATTTTTAGTTTTTTAAGGCACATGGAGATTAGGTCATTTACCCAGAATCACAGGAAGCTTGAGCCTCCCACTATCCAGAAACCTGGCTCCCCAGCTTCAACGTCAGCCACTCTGGCCATTAAGCCACCTCATCCTATACCTGCAACTAAGAAAGAAATGTCACTGTGTGAGGAGGGCTTTAAGGGGCGGGGCCTCTTGCCACCAAAGCCCCTGGGAGGCACTTTTGCCCATCTCCCAATCCCTACCTCCAAAACCAGAGGAACAGCTTGCTATGGCTGGTGCTGATGTCCTGGGGTGTTTTCGTACCACTTAATTGACTCCAACAGTTCAAAGCATCCAATAACAAGCTGTCAATCCATGGTTCATAGTGGATTTCCAGTTCCTTTTCCCTGCCACTGTGTGTTATCGGTTCCTCACCAGGTGACTGTGAAGGGAGCAGATATTGTGTGTCACACTGTGGCACCGTGTGAGTTGGCAGGTATGTCATCCAAACCATCAGTCTATACAAATATTAACTTTCACAACTGGAACTAAAAACTTCTGTAAGGCCAGCTCCCTCATGTGTCTCTGGTTACAACTTGATAGAACTTAACCCGGGATGACAGCACAAAACATAGTTTCTCTGTAGTAGAAAGCTTTATTCGATTTTAACAGAATTTTAAAATCATAAAAGCAACATCGTCAAAAAATCGATACAAAATGTACACAGATATAACATTACATTTAAAGAAAAAATGGCTGTGGGTACAGTGGTTTTAAGAACACATTAAACTTTTCCTTTTTCTGAAAACACTCTTTAAAAAACCGACCATAGTGGCCACACACAGTTCGTCATGTAACAACTGGAGATACAGTAAGGCTGGGCGGCACTGGTGCCAAGTTCCATAGTTTTTCAAAAGTGGTTTAATCCATTGGGCTCTCTCTTTACGGTAAAATCCACAAAAAACAAATCACGTGGAGGGTTGATTGTTCGACCCTCCCATCACATGGGCACTTAATGAGCATTTTGGACCAGTCGTTGGTTTGTGGAAATGAAACTAGGCGAAAGAAAATGTCAAATCTAAACCTAGTGAATAAAAACCTATCAAAACCCTTGGTGCACCAGTTCAGATAGGGTTGCATGTTGCCCGGTACAAGCAACATTTGGTGCCGCACAACCGATCCCTTGTTCAGCTCTACCCCTAGCCGCAGGGATTCCAAATGGTACCAACAGTTATTCTTTAGGTCTTTCCTCGAGATCTTACATAACCCCTCTGGTGCAGTAAAGGACTCGGGTTTCCCCATGTCTTGACAAAACTTTTGAATATAAGTTAGCCATGCTATTTTGTTTGATTTATCCAGAGCCATAACATCGCGAATGATCTCTCTGTTAAGTTCCAGATCAACTGCGGTCCAAACCCTGTGCCAGAGTAACAGTGGTTGCATCGCAATCAGATCACTAATATGACAAACCCCCAACTCAGCATGACAGTTAAACACAGATAAACTAAAGGGTACAGCTAAAATAAACCTTAAAAAAGCATTTTCTACTGTTTGTATTTCCCTAGTGTCTTGGATGCCTCAAACACCAGCCCCATAAATGGCCGTGCTTACACATTTGGCCGTATAAATTTTAAGTAAAATTTCAGAGGGTCTATATCCCATCTTTCGTGAAAAAGCCATGAGTGCTGCAGTCGCTTTTTTAAAGGACAGAGTCCTACTCCTAATGGCTGGACCCCAATGCCCCCCACCCTCGAGGACTACTCCTAGGTATGAAAAAGATTTAGTAGTCTGCACTTTCTCCCTGCGTGCAAACAGTTTACAGGTTTTGAATTTGCCCCTGGCGCACGTCATCACAAAGGTTTTTTTCACATTCAATTTCAGGCCCCATAGAGTCCATGAAATTAATATAAGCATCTAAGGCTGACTGCAAACCTCTCTCTGTCCTGGCCATAATGACGGCATCGTCCGCATATAATAGGGACACCACTTGTTTAAAATTAATTCTGGGTGAGTAAATAACTTTGGACACCAAAACATCCTCTAGGTCGTTAGTATATAAGTTAAAAAGAAGAGGCGCGAGGACGCACCCTTGCCTCACTCCACGCTTCACATGGAAGGGCTTGGTGCATTTTCCACCGGTTCCGAATCTCACCCTTGCCCTTGCCCCAGCATAAAGTTGCCATAAAAAAGAAATAATGACCTCTTCCACTTTAAGATCTTCCAGCACCTTCCACAGTCGATCATGCTTAACGCAGTCGAATGCAGCACTCAAGTCAACAAATGCTGCGTAGAGTTTGCCCGCCTTGGCCTGAACATATTTCCCTTGAAGAAGTGTAAAATTCAGGACCTGTTCCACAGTGCCCATCCCCTCTCGAAAGCCGTACTGAACCGGGGATAGAACTCCTGCTTCTTCCACCCAAGATAGTAACCGATTCAGGACAGCCCTTCCCGTGATCTTCATGAAGGAGTCAAGAAGGGAGATAGGGCGATAACAAGAGGGACTCTCCCTATCTCCCTTCTTGAAAATGGGAATGATGATAGAATCGGACCAGGTCCTGGGAAACCCCAGCTCACAACTTGCGTCCAGGACTCTCTTCAGTATGGGGGACCATAAGTCGACTGAGTGTTTGAATATATCGATAGGAACCCCATCTAATCCTGGGGCTTTGCCTCCCCTACTCTGCTCAATGGCAGCGGACATTTCGCCAATTGAGATACCCAGATTAACTAGTTGAAAGGTCCGGGATGCCTCCTTATCTATATCCTCCATATCGACTAGCTTTAGAGTCCCCTCCGGGTTATAGACTTCTGAAAAGAAGTCGATCCAGGAATTTTCACTAATAGCAACCTCTACCCTAGCATTACTTGATACATTAAAAAAAGGTGCGTTGACTGCACGCCAAAATTGGGCCCTTTCTCTGAAACTACGTACAGTCTCATCTTCACTCCTGTTTCTATTTAGAACCTGTAACAAAACAATCCCCATCAGGACAAGGGAGGGTGAACATAAATATTACCTTTTCATAATGAATACATTCTCAAAACAATGCCCATTGTAAGTCTTATAACAAATTGTCAATAAAAACCACTGATCGCAAATATTTCATACCATAATGGGGCTTATTTACAAGCCCCTTGCGCCGCATGTATGTCACTTTTTTCCTTGCTAAACGTGACCCATCGGTGGCACAAGGGTCTTGTAAATAAGCTCCAATGTACACAAAGATCGGGTGGGATAATACTCACCTCCATGTCCTTAATATAATTGAATGTTCTTCTGCAAATGTTTCATTCTATGTCAGGACCAGAGGCTCTGATTATGCTAGTTCAAAGCTGATTCACCATCACAGAAGCAACTTCAACGATAGGCATATAGTAAAACTGTTTAAAGGTTGAATCTGATGAACAATTGGATTTAGGATTAGAAGAAAGGTGAAAATTGATGAAACATACAAACTGTAGATCCAAATCCTCCATATACCACATCCTATGCCCACGAGGCTTATGCTAAATAAAGATAACCACAAGACCTATTAAAATCTGCATCAACGAGCATAGGAGCAACACTAGATGTCTGCACAGTACAACACAAATGAGTGCCCACTACATTACAGCAAAACATTCCCCCAACAATATGCAGTGGGTGATTTTATCCACTCTTCCTACCGGGGATGCAACCCAAAGAAAATTATTTCAGAAAGAACAACATTGGGTGTTCCACCTGAAAACAAACACAGCTGGTCTTAACATCGAAATCCCAGGGCATACATTTCAAGATTATGATTTTGGGGTTTCTATGACATCACACACTAGATCATGAGGTATAAAATATGAGGACGCATGAGAGGTAACTTCATGGCAGTTACTGGGTCCTCTATATTGTCTGTTCTCACAAGAGGACACAACCCTGCTACCGTCTTTTACAAATCATCCTCACAGATGGTGATGTAGCCTTTATGAATTAAACCAACTGAAAAGCATCACAGTGATTCTTTAATCTCCCTTTATACGGTTCAGGATTCTGAACTTTACACCTTCCTCTTAGGGCATCCAGTAATTCCAGTGAGGTTTCATGTTAGAAATTGGGTCTCTAGTTGGCAGAGGTATACACACTGTCCTATCAATCAATCATCAAAATGTATATTGCGCGCTACTCACCCGTGAGGGTCTCAAGGTGCAGGGGGGGGGGGGGGGGGCGCTACTGTTCGAACAGCCAGGTCTTGAGTTGTTTCCTGAAGGAGAGATGGTCCTGGGTCAGTCGTAGGTGAGTGGGGAGGGAGTTCCATGTCTTGGCTGCCAGGTAGGAGAAGGATCTTCCTCCGACGGTGGATTTCCAAACTCGTGGGACGGAGGCGAGGGCGAGGCTGGCGGATCAGAGCTGGTGGGCGGGTGTGTAGAATGTGAGGCGGCTGTTGAGGTACTTCAGGCCCATGTCGTGGAGAGCCTTGTGTGCGTGGGTGAGGAGTCTGAACGTGATCCTCTTGTTGACGGGGAGCCAGTGAAGGTCTTTCAGGTGGGCAGAGATTTGGTTGCGGTGGGGGATGTACAGGATGAGTCGTGCTGAGGCGTTCTGAATGCGCTGGAGTTTGGCTGTGGTTCCAGCGTAGAGGGTGTTCCCGTAGTCCAGACGGCTGGTGACGAGGGCCTGTGTGACCGTCTTCCTGGTTTCGGTGGGGATCCATCGGAAGATCTTTCGGAGCATGCGCAGGGTGTTGAAACAGGATGACGAGACAGCGTTCACGTGCTTGGTCATCGTGAGGGAGGAGTCCAGGATGAAGCCCAGGTTGCGTGTGTGGTCCGTTGGTTTGGGTGCGCTGCCCAGGGCAGGGGGCCACCAGGAGTCGTCCCAGGCGGAGGGAGATGGTCCGAGGATGAGGACTTCCGTCTTGTCTGAGTTCAGTTTCACACAGCTGATCTTCATCCATTCTGTGACGTCTCGCATTCCTTCCTGGAGGTTGGCTTTGGCGGTGGCGGGGTCGCTGGTGAGGGAGAGGATCAGCTGGGTGTCGTCGGAGTAGGAGATGATGGTGAGGTTGTGTTGGCGGGCGATGGCTGCGAGAGGGCTCATGTAGATGTTGAAGAGGGTGGGGCTGAGTGAGGATCTTTGCGGGACGCCGCAGATGACTGCGGTGGCCGCGGATCGGAACGGGGAGGCGGACTCTCTGGGTTCTTCTGGCGAGGAACGAGATGATCCACTCCAGTGCCGCTTCTTGGATTCCTAGTAGGGACTCCTATCATAGTCAGGTTAAGCCCAAATTACACCCTAAATTAACGTGAACTCACCCTCTGGCAGCTTGCAATAGAGCAGGCAGGCTTAACTTAACAGCCAACGAGTAAAGTATTTGTGCAACACTTATTACAGTAAAAAAGTTAAAGACCCCACACAAAAATAATCCACTCGGTTAGCAAAATAGAGCCTAATTTAATGTACATAACAAGACCAAAACGACATATGCAGAGTAATGAATTAAAAACGAAAATATCTTGAATTATAGTGCTTAGACTATTCAAAACAGATGCACAAAGTTCCCCAAGGGAGTAATATTAATACAGAGGAGTGGTGTTCCTTCCTCTCTCCAAGTGTGGTTGTATGTGGAAGTCAGGGGCAAGTGTCCCTTGTCGGAACTAGGGATGCCTCACACAACATGCTGGTTTAACGGCTGCTGTCATATCACCAACCAATTGTCTCGTGTCATCATCGGCTTCCTGCTCCTACGTCAAGCCGGCGCTGCAATGCCTGATGGGTAGCACTTTGTGCTACACTTTTATGGAGATCTTTTGTTCCTGGCCGTTGATTGAGTGAGTGTGAGTCTGACTCGCACATAAACGTGTGACAAGAGGCTCTGTCCGTCGGGGAATGAAAGTATGGAATGATTCATTTTAAAAGATCGGCATGATTAACAGACTAAGGAATATGGAAATTTGTCTATGAGGAAATAATTATCTTCTTACATAAGCTGCAAACAAGTGCCTTGTTCAGACAAGCAGGATTACCATCTTGATCAACAATTATCAGTTGATAGCGCCGGTCCCACTCAAGCAGTCTGTGGGGACCGTCTACAGCTACTGAGGGGCGGATTGCAACACAGGAACTCTTCCTGTTCCAGTCTCTGACCCCTCAGGTTGTATTCGCTACACTCCTCAGCCCATCCTGGGCTCTTTTTCAAGTTTATGAGCACTATTTAGGTCCTGACGAATTGCCGTGATGGCATGAAACATGTTGACCTGATCACTGATGAGGGTTGAACGGGTCTCCCACACATAGCCTGGTTGAGTCCCCATACCCCTCTTATTTTAACAAGGTAGTTAGCTACATGAATAAAGTGACCAGAGTAGACTACACTAACCTTTTTTAAATTCACCACACTTCACGCTCACTACTTTATCACTTGGGACCCTCACATTCACTCAATCAACGGCCAGGAACAAAAGATCTCCATAAAAGTGTAGCAAAAAGTGCTACCCGTCAGGCATTGCAGCGCCGGCTTGACGTAGGAGCAGGAAGCCGATGATGACACGAGACAATTGGTTGGTGATATGACAGCAGCCGTTAAACCAACCTGTTGTGTGAGGCATCCCTAGTTCCGACAAGGGACACTTGCCCCTGACTTCCACATACAACCACACTTGGAGAGAGGAAGGAACACCACTCCTCTACATTAATATTACTCCCTTGGGGAACTTTGTGCATCTGTTTTGAATAGTGTTTGATGGGACGTGCACACTGGACCCCCCTAAATATTGTCCCTCCCCTGTCCCGCCTTGTTGCTTACTTATAGTGCCTAGAGTCATGAAGCGCTGTTAGACCTGGCAGCATTGGCATGAGTCTCCCTTCCTTTTTGACGGATTGCCTCCTCTGTTTTGATATTTTTTTGCTGGTTATATGCTTTGGGCACTGTGCCACTGCTATTCAGTGCCACAGTGCAAGTGCTCCCTATGTTACATTGATGTACTAATTGGTGATTCCATGATTGGGTTATTTGATTTACCTGTCAGCCCCTAGTACAGTGCACCATGTGTGCCCAGGGCTTGTAAGTCAAATGCTGCTGGTGGGCTTGCAGCACTGGCTGTGCCACTTACAGAAGCAGCTTGTAAAGTGTGTCTCAGGCCTGCCATTACAAGGCCTGTGTGCAGTCTAGTACTGCCATGTCGACTTGGCAAGTGCACCCACTTGCCAGTCCCTAAATCTTCCCTTTGCTACATGTTAGACACCCCTATAGTAGGCCCATGGGCAGGGTGCATTATAAGTATAAGGTAGGACATGCTCTGATGTGTGTAACATGTCCTAATAGTGAACTGCAGCCATTTTCGTTTTTCACTATTGCAAGGCTATCTATTCTCCATAGGCCAGAATGGGCAGTTAGATTATTACATTCTTATAATCCTAACTGACTCAGGGAACATGGTAGAAATTCGAATTTAGTATGCCAGAACTCAGAATAATAAAATACACCTTTTAGTAAAGTTGGTTTTAATATTCTGTGTTTGAAAAAAAAACACTTTTAGAAAGTAGGCATTTTCTTGCCTTTGTTTGAAAAAAACACTTTTAGAAAGTAGGTATTTTCTTGCCTAACTGTCCAGGCCTGCCTCTGCTAGATGGTGTATTCCTTGTCTATGTTTGTGAGTGACAGGGCTGGGGGATTCCAGGAGACAGGCTGGGGCAGTCCAGTGGTGAATAGAGAGATCTGCATCTAGATGGGAGGGAGGAGTTGCACCTTGGACCTGAATAGTGCTGGCCCTTCCCTCTACAATGCTGGCTCCACCTCCTGTGGTGCGTCTGATGTCTCGGCCCTGCTCTGTGAAAGGAGAGAAGGAATCTTGTCAACAAAGTGCTCCAGAGCTGTTCCCTCCCCTGTGCTGGCTCCACCTCCTGTGGGGCGTCTGATGTCTCTGCCCTGCACAGTGAAAGGAGGGAGAGAATCATGTAAGCAAAGTGCACAGGAACTGGTTTGGACTGGGCAGAGGCCTCTCTGCCTTCAGAGAACAACAGATTTTGGGGTATAAATATTGGGATCCTGATCCCAAGAAATTAGATCACTTCTGGAACAAGAAACCTTTTTTCGAGGAGAAGAACCAAGGAAGCTGCAGGAGTTTTACTGCCCCTCTTCTAGTGTGCTGTTTGCTGGATTGGCTGCAGTGGTTGCTTCATTGCCAAGGAAAGGATCTGGGGCGCTAGAGGGAGCTTGTGAGCATCGTGAAGCCAGGACGCCATTCTGCTCCGGTCGGCGGGTCTGGAGGTCGAAGGGCTGGCTGGCTGGCTGACTGTTCGAGATTAAACGGGCGATTTCGCTTTTTGCCTGCCTTGCACCTGGACACCGTGAGCTGCCGCATCTATACTGCATTTCCACCGCGTCTGGCGGGTGTGGCCCCGCGGCTTCCAGCGAGCGGAGCAAGCAGAGCGGTGAGCGGTAAACGGACGGCAGACGGCACTGCGGGCTGCTGCTGGTTGTTAGAAAAAGTCGGGCTGGGCGCGTGCCCTGATATCCTGGGTGCTCCGGGTGCTGTTCAGGGTGATCACACCTCAAAAGGACCAAAAAGACGACGGAAAAGGAAAAGGACACCACAAAGGGGGATGAAAATACAAAACAGGAAACATGAAACTACTTAATAGCTCCTAATGGGGCATGTTAAGGAGTGTGGAGGTGCGAAGTATTCCTCCTACTTGCTGAGTCCTACTGGGAAAAACGGTAAAAAAGGAATAAAGAAAAAAAAACAGTAGAACAACAGCAATTCACTGCAATTGTGGCGAGTGAGCCAGTGAGTCAGTGTGCCTGTGAGCTTACTACCTTTTGCCTGGTGCTCCCACTCAGCAGACACAACCCAGGGGTCACAGTAAGTACTATTGGGGGTGACGGTGACCTGTATATTGTGTACTGTGCACTGAGTATTGTGAACTGTGGTGCGAAAGGTTTTTGAAAACACTCGGGAAAGACCTGTGAAAGCTTAGACAGCCTGGATAGCTTGGACAATTGGAGATCAGGGGGGTGAAGTGTGCCGGTCTGGGTGAGCGTGATCAAGCGAAGTCGACAACATAAAGGGTCACCACTGTCCCCATTGTCTCACTGAGGACCCAGGTTAAACTCATACAGTTCTTAGCTTTCCTCCCCGCACTTGTCATTGCCCCCTCCCCGACGGCAGCTGTCCATTACTTACAGGGCAGACGGGCTTGGGAGGGTGAGCACTAGTGGGTGTACGGGGTTAGAGGAAAGACACAAGGAATAATGCGCTCTGGCAAAGTGAGAACTACAGGAACAACTGTCAGACGTATTAAGAGAACTCAACAGCCAAAGGTGAAAGCAAATACTGCAGGAGCAAATCAAACTCTAATTTCCCCAATAGCCAGAATGTTTGCAAAATCAGGAAAAATTCCAGATAAGTTTGAGTTTATGAAAGATCCAGCGGGCGTTCTCATCACCATGCATACGGATAGGGAAAAAGATAAACTTCAAACTCCAATAAAGCCGACGTGTATGGAAAAATACAATAAACAAGCGATCCAAAGTACTCCACAAAACGGAGATGGTAATATACTAAGGGAGGACCCCGAATTCCAAATTACAGACCAGGATATCTCAAATGTAACTATCTACCCTGATAAAAAAAATGACAAACCAATCGAACTAGAGGATTTAGAATTACAGGACATACAGGATATACAAGGCGTACCTATTAAAAACAGTATGATGGAAATAAACTGAGTACCAATTCCCATAGAGGTAAATGTGGAAATTATGAAAAAACCTCCAATAGAGGATGTGCTCACACAAGCAATCACCTTCCCTACATCAGATTGCGCTTTCTTGACAGGACAAATAAACGGAATCCCAACTGAAAGTGAATTAAAAGATCCAAAAATCCCAGATGTTGGAGTAAATTGGGACATATTCTATCAAACATCGACGCTAATTCTAGAGGCGCTAAAATATCAGTCGAATAAGATGGACATTCAGATTGACTTACTCACAATGATGGCAAATGCGGTTACAGGGATAGATAGCAAACTCGCACAGCTCAGTAATCTGATAATCAGTGTCCAAAATGATAAGCAAAATACGGACATTGAGTGTATTTGCACCCCTCTTATGGATAAGCTTGTAGCGATACCTGATGTTTTGCATACTATAATAGAAGACACAAAATGAGCTCTAAAAAAACAAGCATTGGAAATGCAATAGGTCTCGCATTAGGAAAGTTTGTGCGATTGGTATTGTAAATGACACTTTTTTTATGTATGTGTTGGTTTTGAAAATAGCAAAATTAATAGCTTTGTCAGTTACAATGTCAATAGTTTTAACTTTCGCAAATGTGACACCTATAGCATTTGTAATGCAATGTGTGTTGTATTTAAGTGACTTAGATGTATTGATATTAAGAATAACAATGGCTTTTAATTTTGTAAATAATTAATACTTAAATAAAATGTATTGTAATTTATAATGGCAATAGCTTAAACATTTGTAAATAACTTTTGTGAAGATTATGTTCAGTGTATTTTATTGTGACGAAAATTGAAGAACATTGCATTTGCACACACACACACACACACACACACACACACACGGTGGTGGTGGATCTAGGGGATATGGTGGTGGTGGATGTGGTGGTGGTGGATGTGGGGGTGGATGTGGGGGTGGATGTGGTGAAAGTGGTGGTGGATGTGGTGGTGGAAGTGATGGTGGGTGTGGTGGATGTGGTGGTGGATGCGGTGGTGGATGAGGTGGTGGATGTGGGGGTGGTGGTGGATGTGGTGGTGGTGGATGCGGTGGTGGTGGTGGATGCGGTGGTGGTGGATGTGGTGGTGGTGGATGCGGTGGTGGTGGATGCGGTGGTGGTGGTGCATGCGGTGGTGGTGAAAGTGGTGGTGGATGTGGTGGTGGTGGATGCGGTGGATGTGGTGGTGATGGGTGTGGGTGTGGTGGATGTGGTGGTGGATGCGTTGGTGGTGCATGTGGTGGTGGTGGATGTGGCGGTGGATGTCATGGTGGATGTGGATGTCATGGTGGATGTGGAGGTGATGGATGTGGTGGTGGATGTGGTGGTGGATGCAGTGGATGTGGTGGTGGATGCAGTGGATGTGGTGGTGGTGGATGCGGTGGATGTGGTGGTGGTGGATGCGGTGGTGGTGGTGGATGCGGTGGTGGTGGATGTGTTGGATGTGGTGGTGGTGGATGCGGTGGATGTGGTGGTGTTGGGTGTGGTGGATGTGGTGGTGGATGCGGTGGTGGATGCGGTGGTGGATGCGGTGGTGGATGTGGTGGTGGATGCGGTGGTGGTGCATGTGGCGGATATGGTTGTGGATGTGGCGGTGGATGTGGCGGTGGATGTGGCAGTGGATGTGGTGGTGGATGTGGAGGTGATGGTGGATGTGGTGGTGGATGCAGTGGAGGTGGATGCGGTGGATGTGGTGGTGGTGGTAATTGCAGCACATTATGTTTTCCTTGCTTTTTTGCTTTCAATGCCTGTTCGACTTTAAAGGATTTTCCAAAGTGTTCCTTGTACAATATTTTAAAAATAGCTGTTTGTAGAAGCGGAATGCACAGAGATGTGCTTCTCATTTCATGCTTGTATAAACATGAGAACTGCAAAGTCTAGCTTTTAAAAAAATACATGAGTATGGGCGGAGAGGTAGGTTTTGCTGATTTACAAAACACTATTAAGCCTGTGAATGGGATGGATTTATTAACAGTATGAAATGTTGATCAATACAAAAACTGTAGTGTTAGTTAGTCTAAAGAAAATACATTCTGTAATACCAATAACCCTGTTGACAAATCTTCACGAATCTTTGTGGAAAAATTGCATCGGTACCAAAGTCCATTTCTTAAATTTAGGGCATATTTGGTTAAGAAGGGCAAATGTGGGGCTGACAAAAATGTCAGTTCATTTTTAAGATTTAGCGATATAATATAGCTAGAATAGCTCTACAGAATAACATCAATCTTGGCATGATGTTGAACCTGGACCCAAACAGTTCCTTTTGATTTGGTGTACTCGTAATTTTTATATTTCGCTCCTCAATGTGATATGAGGGTCAGAGGGATTTTAAAGCCACTCACCATTGTGTGGAATCACGGTTTGCAGATGTCTTGGGCAGGTTAGAGTATGCACATTTTTATATTTTGCTCCCCAATGTGATATGAGGGTCCGAGTGATTTTAAAGCGACTCACCATTGTGTGGAATCACGGTTTGCAGATGCCTTGGGCAGGTTAGAGTATGCACCTCCTACTCAACCCCTCCCCCCAAACCCCTCCAGTCTAGGCCCCTGTAAAACAGCCATCAGCTGCCTTGGTCCTTCACCGGCTGCGTGTAAAAGAGGGAGGAGGCAACCAGGCGCTATGCCAGTGTTCCTTTCAGAAACGAAAGGGCAACATCTATGTGGTGTTTCCTCTGCGCTAAACAAAAAAAAAACGAATCCGATTTCTTTATTTTTCTAATGCTACAGTGAGCTTTTTTTTTCAATCTGCTAAAGTAAGTTATTAATGCAATTTCGGATTAGGGGGGCATGACGACAGTGCATCTTTGCTTTGCACTTGGACATGCTGCAAAACATACTGTGTTGTATTCTTCTGTGAAATCCCCATGACATTTGGCAGTTAAAAGAATGTATTAAAAGAAATGTTCATCTAAATAAGATAATTAGTGTGCACTACATAATTCTGTAGAACTACACATTCAGTTTAGGTATGCAGCCCTGCGTTACAAAATCATTTAGAACTGAAATGCAAGAAAGTTGCAGTTTGGCTTTGAAACGGATCTGAGAGGTGTCTGCGTGATAAATGAATGATGCATAGGAATGGACAGAATGGAAATGTGTTTCGAGGACGTGCTCGGGGTGTGCATACTGGAAGCAGGGTGATGGATTCGAGGCTATGAGCGAGGGTGATGCCGAGCTCACCTCAAGGAGAGGGGGAGGGGCCAGGGCAGAAAGTAGGGAGGGGAGGTGTAAGTCGGCAAAGTCACACGGATCGAAGAAACGATGAGTAAGGGAAGAATTGTTAAATAGGTTTAAAATGGAACAGGAAAAAAGAAACAAACTGGGGAAGGAAAGAAACGGAATCTGAAAGGAAAGAGAAAAAGAATAAAGGAAAGAGCAGAGGGAAAATAAAGAGCGAGGAAGAGAAATGGACGGAAAGGAAAGAAGGCTGAAACAGGCAGAGAAGGGGAGGGGGGAGGAGAAATGCAGAATAAAGGAAAGAGCAGAGGGAAAATAAAGAGCGAGGAAGCGAAATGGACGGAAAGGAAAGAAGGCTGAAACAGGCAGAGAAGGGGAGGGGGAGGAGAAATGCAACACGGCGGGCAGGGGAGGTGGCGGAGCGGTGAGAGGGTGTGAAAGCAGCAGGGTCCCAACAGCTGCTGCTTCTCCTGACCCTGGGCAAACCGCTGAGTGCACTTGGCCGAAAAGCATGTCGGCATCAGCAGTTTCTATGGAAGTGGCGAGTGCTCAAGCCTGTTAAGCAGGTGCGACCGGGCTTTTACAGTCCCAGATAAGACACCTTTCTGAAGGCCAAGAAACTCGTTTTTTGGGGAGATTCTCAAATCAAATAAATAAGTCATGGCAGGGACTGACCTCCTGAGCACAGGCTATTTGTAAGCGCGTATTGTCTTCGCCTGAGGTGTGCAAACAATGATGTATATCAGTGTTTTGAACCTCCCCTTTTCTAATGTGTTCATATCTCGTACTGATTGGTATATAACTGTGGTGGATTTAAATAGGCTTACTACAGAAGATGGAAGCCGAAGCATAAACTTGTAAAAGTGTCCGATTGAAGAACATTGTGGACTCTGAGGAGGGTCTGAACTGGCAATGGGTCCACAGTGCTCTGGTTATAACCTCTTGAGGGGCACGTGCCAGAGGTCCCTAAAGAGGCGAGACCCTCGGCCCAGCTAACGCATGTGATTGGCTGGAGTACATGGGACTTGTCACTCTGCCGTTTATTGAAGTTAAAAAGGGTTCAGCTGCATTCAAGATTCTTTTTGGCCACGTAAGTCTCCTTCGTTGTGACATGTACACGAGAGCTGCGAGGCTCTATAACACCTGTCACAACGGAGCATAGCTCTTTCCTCCTAGGCATTGGGACACGTTTACACCTACAAATCCAAGGCCGAGCGTGGAACCGCTTCAGCAGGTACTACAGGATCCGTGGCACCCGCTAAGAGGAAGCAAAGGGTGAAAGCTACAGAAACAGCAGCATGTGGGTCAGTCATTCCCTCGGTGGCCTCCCAAAACCGCTTATTAGTGGGGTTTCCTTTCATCAGACACGGCCGTCGCCACAATCAGTGACGAATGGGTGCTTGGTAACTTGGGGAGCACATACGTGGACTGCTAAGCAGACAAAGCAGAGATCCTCTCACATGTTGAGCCCAAACCATGTCCACGCTCTCCATCCCCGAAGCCAGTAAGAAACACACCCAGACACAATTTCAACTGGCGACTTTCACCCTGGTCATCGGGAACCTCAGAACGAGGGGAGGAGAGTAGGAGGAGGAGAGTAGGGGAGCTGTGGGGAGGGAGGAGGAGAAATGCGACGCGACATGGCAGGCAGGGGAGGGGGCGGAGCGGGGGTGTGGGAGGAGTGCGGGAACAGACGGCGAGGGGAGGAGAGTAGGAGGAGGAGAGTAGGGGAGCTGTGGGGAGGGGGGAGGAGAAATGCGACGCGACATGGCAGGCAGGGGAGGGGGCGGAGCGGGGGTGTGGGAGGAGTGCGGGAACAGACGGCGAGGGGAGGAGAGTAGGAGGAGGAGAGTAGGGGAGGCACGGCCTAGCGGCCGTGCAATCAAGAAGTGAGGGGCGGGAGAGTAGGCAAGGCAGGCGGCTGGGGGCATGTGCACGCGCTTTTAAGCTCAATGCGCATGCGCATTGAGCTTAAAAGTCACGGGCACTGCAAGGAATCGCCACGATTCCTTGCAAGTTGGATAAAGAGTGGATAAGCCCCCATAGTCTCGCTTGCTCGATGCGCATGCGCATCGACAGGCGAGACCTAAAAAGAAATTGGCCAGGAAGTGAACACAAAGAAAAATAAATGGGAGAAGACGGAAACAACAAAAAAGGAGGAAAAAAAGATCACGCTAACTGGATAAAAAAGAATTGGCAATATCAAGGAAGTCCCAGGAAAAAGAAAATGTACAGGATGAAAGAGACTTGTCAATAGAAACCCATTCAAGGGATGAAACGCATGAGGACGCAACCAGTACAATAACAAAGGTCAATCAAGTTTGTAAAGAGCAGGATACAACTAATTATACTATGTCAAAACGACAAAGGGAAAAATGCGTAAAGCAAGGAAAAATCATAAGCCTAATACCTATAAGTTTGATGAATCAACAAAATCTGATGACACGACAAAAAATAATAGAATACAACGTGAAAAATCAATTGAAAAGAAAATTCTCTCAACATCTAAAAACGAGAAAAAAAAACTATTCCCAATATTTGTACAACAACCATTACGTGAACAAGCATTGAACAAAGAGGCTAAAAAACAGCATGAAGTGATTAAAAAGAACCAAATGGCTACAATTAATCCACCACGGATCACAAGTCAGACAATAAGGGAAGAAGATTTAACACAGGAGGATAACTTAAAATACGATCAAAACAATGGAATAATTGACAGTACGCCATTAAAAATAACAAGAAAACCGAACAAGCAACTATATCAGCATCATAATGTGAACGCAGAAACAAATTTGAAAGTCAATAAAAATGATGTAGCAAGATTGTGTATAGAAAGAACAGTAGAGCCTAAAACCAAATCTCCGCACTGGGATCAATTGATAATTGAAAAATGGGAAGGAGAAAAACAAATTAGATATAAAACAAATCACACAACAGAAACCTCGTATAAAGAAAACGAACTGTCAGTTGAACAAACACAGCTCATATTTAAGCCTGAATATGAATCCAGAGGTAGATATGACATATTGAATAGAGGGAACATCCTCAGGTTATTCAAATCAATTCCACCATTAAACAACATTAGGAACGATGATATTACTTCTATTGAATTCATTGCAGATAAAAATAATCCCCAAGAATTGACTCTGGTAACACTAAAATCAACATCAATAGCAGAGCAAATAATAAAGGAGTTTTCAACATTTAAGGACTGGGGAATACATATCACAAAGCAGGCGCCGAAAGTGTATCCTACTCCATTTATTAATGAAATAAATCTGTTTCAAACAGAAAAATATACAAAACAAAAAGGAACAGTGTTAAGGAATGCCCGGGGGAGATCCACTAGCACAATGAGAGTGGTTTCACCACCTACCACAATAGAAACGCCTCCAGGAATAAATGAAAAATGGATTGTACAGGCTCTGCATAGTAATATAGAACAATGAAAGAACTACACTCCAACCCCACAATCAAAAGTAACAGGGTTGAGATTGTGTTCATGGAACATAAATGGAGTAGGGACCAAGCTTTCCAACGCACAAATAAAGTCTATCCCTTTACCATGTCACATTTTATTTCTTCAGGAAACCTGGGAAGAACATCCTTTTATTTTGGATGGCTATGTAGGATACTATGAAAATGCAAGTAAAATTCATAGATATGGACGTCCGAGTGGAGGGTTAGCAACTTTCATCTCCTGTGACATACAAGCTGAGCATGAGCAACTAGTATTGCATAGTAATAACATTCTTGTAGTTAGATTGAAATATAAAAATGTAGACCAAAAAGATAGGTTTTTAATTATGATCAACATATATATCCATCCAACAAAAACAAGCAGAATATCTACATGTGCAACCCTTAACACAACCTTATTGGAACAAGTGCTAGAAAACCCATTAGTGGACTATGTGATGACTGGGGATTTTAACCTTAATTTACTAACACCATTCCTAAGGGATGATGTAGCACAATCACAAGACCTTGAGTGGTCAATTCCACACCAGGATCACCAAGACGTCATGGTAAAATAGGCACGAAATCAAATTGGTACAACATTCATTAAGGATATAGAAGCGTTGGGATTACGAGTCCTTAATGGCCGATTTAAAGAGGATATACCCCCTGCATTTACGTATGTTGCACACAATGCGAGTACTAGGATTGATTATACAATGGTCTCACTGAATATATTTCAAAACATAAATTCCTATAGGGTAGTTAAAGTTGGAGATAGTGACCACTGCCAGCAGTTAATAACTACCAACATTAGATACAATATTCACCAACCATATCATACTGTGCCGGAGCACATTGGAACAATAAATTATAAAAAACCTAATTTGGACCAATCTGAATAAGAAAAGTATGAATGAAAAAGTTGAGAACATTATAAAGAGCTGCTTTTCTGAAAATACGACGGCAACAGGAGTTGAGCAGTGGGAGGAATTCACTAAGAAACTAGTAAAACCACAAATCTGGGTTAACCCCAACAAAAGAATGGCAAAAAGGAAAGAAGAAGGAGAGGACTCATATATGAATCTTCCATACACAATAACTAAGTTAAAAAGATCTCGGAACAGAATAAGGAGACAAATTAGCACCATAGCTATTAATGACGAAATGTTGAACAATCTAAAAGCATTAAATCAACACCTAAAAAAGCTAATATGGAATGAGAAATACCAAGCTGAACAGGAAATGTGGACTAAATTATTTCATGCAAATGCAAGAGAATTTTGGAAAATTATAAATAAAATAGTACGGCCGAACAAATTGGAAGTTTCATCAACTCTAACTGAGAAAGAATGGGTTACCTATCTTGGAAAACATCTAAACAGTAATGGAGCAATAAAAATCATTACAAACATACAGCATAGCTCAAAAAAAGTCACTGACGAAACGCAAGAACAAATTGTAATCTCAAAAGAACAACTAGTAAAATTAATAAGGAAGCAGAAAGATGGGGCACCCGGCCCCAATGGGATACCGTTTGCCCTTTTTAAAGAAAACCCTGACTTTTGGTCAACTTACTTGGAAATAGTATTTAAAGAAGTTATTGAGACAGGTAACATCCCGGAGTCATGGCGAGGATCGTTAATCTCCCCCATATTCAAGAAAGGTAATTGGGCCCTTGCGGAGAACTATAGACTCATCACCCTACAAGACACGGATGCTAAACTGTTTGCTGGAATTTTACTGATCAAATTAAATGAATGGGCATCAGAAAATAAGATCTTGCCATTCAATCAAACTGGTTTTATTAAGGGGCTTGGAACAATGACAAACATCATGGCATTATCACTAATAATTGAAAAGTCACTCAGACTAAAACAACCCCTGTATCTATGCTTTGTGGATTTTAAATCTGCTTTTGATTGTGTGCAAAGGAACTTATTGTGGAAAAAGCTTTTTGAAAAAAACATTCCAAATGAATTATTGAAACTGATTCAATTACTACACAGTAAAACTTGGGTAAGAGTAAGAATGGGAGACGGCCGATCACTAACTAAGGAGATTCCAGCAATAGACGGGCTAAAACAGGGATGTGTGTTGGCCCCTCTCCTCTTTAATTTATTCCTTGGAGATCTATCAGGGAACTTGGATGAGCTTAACGCACATCCTCCGAAGCTAGGTGACAAACATATCTCTAACTTCATGTATGCGGATGACGCCATCCTTTTAAGTCATACTAAAATCGGTCTTCAACGCCTAATTAACAGAATAGCTTTGTATGCTCAAGAAAATGGAATGATAATAAATGAAACCAAAACAAAAATCATGGTGGTCACTAGGAACATAAAGCTAAGACAAAAAAATAAATGGTATATGGAAAACACCCAGCTGGAACAAATCGAAGTATACAAGTATTTGGGTGTACTATTTGACCAAAAAGGAAATTTTCAATCACAAAAACTGGATATACAAAGAAAAGCTAATTCACTTACTGCAGCATTTAAGATAGCACAGAAATCGCTCGGAAATCTGACCTATCAACCGCTTTTGAAAATTATAGGGGCTAAATTGCTCCCAACAATATCATATGGTAGCGAAGCATTAATGGGGATGGATGCGGAAACGATAAACAAAGTTCTTTCTAAAACTTATAAAACGCTTTTCTATCTCCCAAATAATGCTTCACTGGCACAAATTAGATTGGAGTTCGGTTTAAACAATCAAGAATTTGCAAGAAAAGGCCAATTTATTAAAACTTGGTATAGGATTAAAAATGACCATGATAATCATTTATCCCAACTACTTTGGCAAGAATAAGAACACGAAATCGGTTGCATGGAAATACCTCAATGAGGCAATAGAAGAGTTTGCACTAATGCCAATCTGGATAAATATGATAACCTATGGATCATTTAAAAAAATAGTAAATCGAACAACAAACCACCTATCATTAGTAAAGGACAAAGATACGTTGGCAAAAAGAAAGCATTCGTGGTCAGTAATAAATGGATATGAAAAAAAGAAAGTACAAGAATATCTGGAGACACCCTGGTCTGAAAAAAACAAACAATGTCTCTTAAGAGCAAGATTTGGAATACTACCAGGCCTCAGTCATGCCCCGCCGTGGAAAAAGACCAACAGCAACACATGGTGTAGACTATGTAACGGTGGAGAAGAGAATATTGTCCACCTTCTATGTATCTGCCCTGGACTCCGAAATGAAAGATGTACACTACTGAAACCTCACTTTAATATGCGTGGAACAAGGACATGTAGGCAGGCTTTAAAAATCTGTCTTCATTCAAATGATATAGTCATGAACGCTGCCTTTGTAAAGTTCCTAAAGATAGCATCTACAAAACTGAGAGAATGATTTAGAAAAATTCTTTTTAAAATAACTTTTTATAGAAATCTTTTTAGGATATAATTGTTTTTTACTGTATTTTAAAAACTATGTTTTTGTATTGGAAATATTGTAAGAATTTAATTAATCAAACAATAAAGAATTATCTATCACAGTAATGGGTGAAGAGCATGCTGCAATTTTAGATACAGTGCTACGAGTAATAATGAGGTTACTTTTGTTTTGTTCGTTGTTACTAGTAGGGTTGCTACCGGGCCTGTGTTTTACTGACATGTCTGGAATTGTAATATCCCTGCTGATACAAACATTAGAAAAATCAAATAAACTAGTATTTTTTTTTTTCCAAGGAAAGGAGAAGGAACTTTTAAGGACATTCCTCATCTTTAGAATACTCTCCAAGGGCTTGAACTGTGCTTGCCTCCTGCTAAAGTCTCAGGGACAAAAGACTTCATCTCCAGCTCCCCTCTGAATTTCCTTGATGGGAATTCTCAACTCCAGACATTTGCGTATCGCTGGGAGCACCACCATTTGTCTGAGCCTTGGGATCAGACTTCAAAGGAATGCGCTCCCGCTCCCCCGCCCCCTGCCACAGCAATGCATGGTTTTTTTTGCATCCATTTCGCGGGGAAGCCGTGTTTTGTTCGGCATTCTCTGCACCTTTCTTGTTTTTTTTCCGTACGAAAGTGAAAGCCTACCGTGCTTGTTTACAGTAGCCTTGCTCCTCAAATGCTGTTTCTGTGTTGCCATCTCTCCAAGGACACTCAGCTTGAAAACACTCGACTTGCTAGCTGCAATGCTACATCCGCTATGCTTTGCCTCTAGACACATTGATCCGTCGCAGACTGTGCTCACTCTGCCCCTCCTGATTCAGAAACTGACCAACGCAGTCACAAAGCAGTCTCTTCTCTCTGTCTTATGATGTCTGCCCTGCCACCATTTACTTCGGACCCTCACCCTCACCCTCACATACCCTCACACCCTCTCACCCTCACACACCCACACTCACCCTCACTCTCACAACCCTGTCACCCTCACTCCCCCTCAGACCCCCACACACCCTCACACATCCTCACACACCCTCACCCTTACACACCTCCTCAACCTCACCCCCTCACTCTCACACCCCATCACCCTCACCCCCCTCATCCTCACCCTCACACACCCTCACTCACTCTCACCCTCACACACCCTCACATCCCCTCACCCTGACATCCCCTCACCCTCACAACACCCTCACATCCTCACCCACACACCCCCTCACCCTCACTCACCCTCTCACCCACCCTCTCACCCTGACACACCCTCTCACCCTCACACACCCTCTTACCCACCCTCACCCTCACACCCCTCACCCACCCACACACCCTAAAACCCCCACACACCCTCACCCTCACACACCCTCACAAACCCTCACATACCCTTACACCCCACACCCTCTCTCACCCTCACACACCCTCTCACCCTCACACCCCTCACCCTCACACCCCACACCCTCGCACCCCTCACCCTCACACCCCCTCACCCTCACACCCCCTCACTCTCACACACCCTCACACACCCTCACTCACCCTCACTCACCCTCACACCCTCTCACACACCCTCACTCACCCTCACACACCCTCACTCACACTCACACCCCCTCACCCTCACACACCCTCACCCACTCTCACCAGCATAGCATAACAAAACATAACATAGCATAACAAAACAAAGCATAGGATAGCAAAACAAACCACAGCATAACAAAACAGCATAGCAAAACACAACAAAGCATAGCATAACAAAATGCAACAAAACAGCATAGCATAACAAAACAAAGCATAGGGTAGCAAAACTAAACATAGCATAGCATAACAAAACAAAAGCATAGGATAGCAAAACATAGCATAGCATAACAAAACAGAGCATAACAAAAATAGCATAGCGTAACAAAACACAACAAAACATAGCATAGCAAAACAAAATATATAATAGCATAGCAAAACATAGCATACCAAACACAACAAAACATAGCATAACAAAACATAGCTTAGCAAAACAAAGCATAGTATAATAAAACACAACAAAACATAGCATGGCATAACAAAACATAGCATAACAAAACACAGCATAGCATAACAAATCAAAGCATAAGATAGCAAAACATAGCATAGCAAAACAAAACATGGGATAGCAAAACAAAACATAGCATAGCATACAGCATCACTCCGCACTACCACAGCATCACTCAGGGGCACCACAACATCACTATGTTCTACTACAGCATCATTGAAAGCCATAGCATCACTCGTTCGCCATCACACCACTCAGCGCCACCACAGCATCAATCTGTGCAACCATTCAACAACACCTGGTTCAAATATGTTCATTCAATGTTTCAAGCTTTATTACAAATGTAACAAAAAGATGTTAATATTTCACTTCTGTTCTTGGATTTTCGTCACAATAAAATACACTGAACATAATCTTCACAAAAGTTATTAACACAACTTTAAGCTATTGCCATTTTAAATTACAATAACTTTTATTTAAGTATTAATTATTGAAAAAAAAATTCAAACCATTGTTATTTGTAATATCAATACATGTAAGTCACATAAATACAACACATATGGCATTACAAATGCTATAGGTGTCACATTTGCAAAAGTTATAACTATTGGCATTGTAAATGACAAAGCTATTGATTTAGCTATTTTCTAAAACAAAACATAAATACAAAAATTGTCATTTACAATACCAATAGCTCAAACTTTCCTAATGTGAGACCTATTGCATTGCAAATGCTTGTTTCATCTTCTGCTTCCTGCTTGGTGAACATCCTTGACGCTGTGATCAGGTCATCCAGACAATGGTCTGACTGACTGACCCTTGATCAAGTGGATTGAACAATGGTCTGACTGACCGAGCCTTGATCAGGTCATCAACTACAAACACCGGCTTGATCAGGTCATCAACTACAAACACCGCTCTGATTGAACAATGGACTGAATGCCTAAAGAGTGGAATAAAAATGTAAATAAGGCTAGTTCGCTGTGGAGTAAAGCAGCAGCCTCCTGGGTTTTGTCTCTGACTAGCTTGGGACTCTGTTCCATAGCCCGGGCTATTGTAATAAAGGTGGTTTTCTCTGCAGACAAAGGTTTCCGGGTCCACTTTATTATATATGGAGGGTAAGAGTAGACTCGGGTGATTCCCGCACCCCAAGCTCCCACTCCTCCTTGAGGTGGGCTTTTTTTGGTTCTACACAACCCTGCTACCCTCTTTGACAAATTCTCCTCACAGATGGCGATGTAGCCCTTATGAATTAAACCAACTGAAAAGCATCACAGTGATTCTTATTTATTTATTTTATTTATTTCAAGGGTTTTATATAGCGCTGCTGGACCCTGGAGTATTAGAGCGCTTTACAACAGAGTTAGACACAATAAGATAAAATAGCAATATATGCGGAATTAGCAATGGGATACAGTATTGCAAAAGGTATATGATAAGGGGGGAGTAAGAGACAGGTACAAATTAAAAATAGGTGAAACAGTTAACAGAGGAGAAGATGTTGAATTCAGACAAGGTGGGGGGAGGGTATAAGGGTAGAGAGAGTGGACATGCTAGGTACCCCAATATTTGTTGTGGAGAAGTAGTTTGAGTTCTTTTTTTGAAAAAAGGGTAAGAGGGGTTGCAGCGAAGGTTTTTGGGGAGTGAGTTCCAAATGGTAGGAGCATTACCAGAGAATGCACGGGATTGAGTTTTTTGACAATTAAGTCTGGGTGGGATCAGGAAAAGGGAGTCGGTGCTTCTCAGGGACCTGGTGCAGCCTGCTTTTTTTAGTTTGGTTGCAAGGTAGGCAGGGGTGTTTTGATGAAGAGCTTTGTGGGTGATACAGGCAATCTTGTAAGAGGATCTTCCTTCAATTGGGAGTCAATTAATATTTTTGAGGACGGGCGATATATGGTCAAATCTTTTACATTCAGAGATAAGTCGGGCAGCTAGATTGAGGACAGATTTAATCGGTGCAAGATGGGTTTTAGGGGTGCCGGCCAGGGTGGCGTTAGCATAGTCAATCCTGGAGAGGACTAGCGATTGGACAACGATTTTGAAATCATCAGCTGGAATGAAAGGTTTGATTTTCTTGAGGTGGAGAATGGTGAAAAGAGCACTTTTGGCGGTATTATTAATGTGGGGTATGAGGTTGAGATTCTGGTCGATGCTGATGCCAAGGGATTTAACAGAGTGGAGGGGGAGCAATTGAGAGCTTTGATATCATTGATCCAGATTTGGATGGGAAGGGTATTCTTTTTGGGGGTGAAAAGAATCATTTCTGTTTTTTTGGGGTTCAGTTTGAGATGGTTTAGATGGAACCAGGCTTGTACTTTAGTTAGGGTGTCATTGAGGTGAAGGATGTCGTTGTGGGATTTGATCTTGTACTATAATTGGGTATCGTCGGCGTAGAGGTGGTAACTTATTTTAGCTTGTTTGAGAATGAGGGTGAGTGGTTCCATGAAAAGGTTGAAAAGGGTTGGGGAGAGGATGGATCCTTGAGGACCCCGAGTGAGACAGGTTGAGGATTAGAAAGGAAGTGGCTAAGCTTGATTTGCTGTGATCTGTTTTGAAGGAATGAGCAGAACCATTTGTGTACAGTGCCTTCCAAGCAAAATCGATCTTTGAGGGTGTTTAGAAGGGTGGGATGATGGACAGTATCAAATGCCGACGAGAGGTCAAGGAGGATCAGTAGTGAGGATTCACCATTGTCAAGGGAGCGATGAATGTCATCTGTAATATTTAACATTGCAGTTTCTGTACTACAACCTTTTCTGAATCCTGATTGAAAAACATCAAGGAGATTGAAGTCGAGGATATGGTTCTCAAGTTGTGATAGGACACATTTTTCCAGGGCTTTGGAGAGGAAAGGAAGGTTAGAGATAGGGCGTAAGTTGTTAAGGTCATTTGGGTCGGCAGAGGTGTTTTTCGGGATGGGAGAGATTTGACCAAGCTGAAGGGAGGCTGGGACGCAACCAGTGGCAAGGGAGGAGTTGATGATATTGGTCCAAATAGGGGCAATGGTAGATTTGAGGTCTTGGACCAAATGGGCGGGAAGAGGATCTTTGGAATGGGAGGAAGGTTTGAATTTAGTCATGATGTTAATGATCGATGACACTGAAACTGGACTAAATTTACTTCAAGAAGCATTATTTTTAGTTATGAGTCTTTTAGGAGAGAGGTCTGAATGCACGAGAGTAGGAAGGGTAAGAGATGTGTTGAGGAGAGTGGTAAGAGTTGACGAAAGAGATAAAGGGGTGTTGGGGAGGGTGTGTTGAGTGTGGGAGGGTTGGAGAGAGGGGGGAGGGAGGAGAAGGATAGTTCTATCTTATTGACTTTGTTGCTAAAAAAGCTGGCGATTTCTTCGCATTTGTCAATAGAGGCAGATATTTTAGGAGGGCCAGTGGAGGTTTGTTTTTTAACAATGCTAAAGAGTTCTCTAGGTCGGTTTTTAGCTTGGTCAAGTTGTGACCGGAGAAAGGAGGCTTTTTTATTGTAGATGTGTTTTTTGTATTGGACTCTGGCAGTTCTGAGGAGGGTAAGATTGTCATCGGTGGGATGATTTCTCCAAACACGTTCAGATTGTCTTAGGGATCGTCTTTCATTATTAAGTTCAGAGTTGAACCAGGATTTGGGAGGGTTGTTTTTTTGTTGTTTGAGTTTAATTGGGGCAATTTCGTCAAGGGCTTGGAGAATAGAGTTATTATAATGGTTGGTTAGGTCATTAGTACTGTCAGAGAGAGGGAGGCGAAGTAAGCAGGTTTTAATTGTGGATTCCAGTTCATCAAGAGGGATAAGGTGAAGGTTGCGTGTAGATTTCTTAGTTAGGGTGTTGATGGGGGCGGGGTGATTCGTGGGTCTCTTCACGTAGAAGAGGACGAGGTAATGGTCAGACCAGTCGATAGGAAGTATACTAGAGAGGGAGGCTAGATCATTGCTAGTTATGATAGCATCTAGGGTGGAACCTTTATTGTGAGTGGGAGAATGGCAGAGTTGGGTCATGTTGGTGATTTCCATGGTATTCTTAAAAGTGATGATAGCAGGGTCATCAATTTTGTTCCAATGGACGTTGTAGTCACCAAGGAAGATATTCTTAGAGTGTGATAGAGAGGATTGGATAATGAGGTCAGACATCTCTTCAGTAAAAGAGATACAATTTCCAGGGGGGTGGTAGATGGTGTGCAGCCGAGTGGTGGGGTAGTCGTGAATAAAGAGATCTGCGCAAAGGTATTCAAAGGATGAAGGGTCTTGAGACTCGACAAGCGTGATGTTATGTTCAGTTTTAAAAATTAGTGCAAGTCCTCCTCCTGTTTGCTTGATTCTATCTTTCTTGATGATTGAGTAACCTGGGGGAATGAGCAAGTCGAGGATCGAAGTGGAGTGGGCGGTGAGCCAGCTTTCGGTTAGGAATGCTATGTCGATGTTTTCGCTGAGGATCGTTTCTGCAATCTCAGTGGCGTGGCGGGAGGCGGATCGGCAGTTGATCAACATGCAATGTAGGGGAGAGCGGTCAGGTTGTTGTGTTGAGGGACAGGGGGTGTAGTTCTCAGATGCTGGGGAGGTCTAAGGGATTTCGTAAGAAGGGGGAGTCTGCTTGTACCTAGGAGAACTGGGATAGTAGATTGATGCGTGGGGATAGGTCTCAGATGTTGGGGAGGTCTAGGGGATTTCGTAAGAAGGGGGAATCTGCTTGTACCTAAGAGAACAGGGATAGTAGATTGATAAGTGGGGTGCATAGTGGAAGTAGAATGAAGCGGAAGTGGCTTAGTGGCTGGGGGTGAGCAGGGAGCGGAAGGTAAGTTCGTGGGAGTTATAAGTTCTGAGGTTTTTAGGCACGTATCCAGTTGAGGATAGTGGGGTGTGATGGTATTATGGATTGGAATGATTGAGGAAGGTTGATCAGGTGTGGAATTGGTGGAGGAGCTGTTAGTGAGCGGGTGAGTGTTGTTTATGTTAGTAATCATGTTAGGCGGGAAGAGGGTTGAAGGGTTGGGATTGAGATTGTTGTTAATGAGTGGGGATATGGTGTATTGTGAGGGAGTCGGAGAATAAGTATGAGTGGAGGCGATGGCATTAGTTAGGAGAGAGATAGCGTTTCTGAGTGAGGAGAGTTCTGAAACGAGGGATGAAAGGAGAGGTTCGCTGTAAGGGGGTGTTGAAGTGTGGATTGTATTAGGTTGAGGGGGGATCTTTATTGGAGAGTGGGAGTGTATAGGAGGTGGATGTGGGAGAGGTATAACTATTGGGCGAGTAGTTAAGAGGAGGTGGCTTGGGGACAGTAAGATTGGCGTAGATGGAAGATTGTGTGTAATTGAAGATAGTAAGGGGGTGAGAGAGAGGGGTAATGTTCGAGGGGGCGTGGGGGCAGTTAAGGAAGTGTGGGGGTTGCATGAGTGTGGTGTGAGGGGACGAGAAGAGATCGGAGATGGGGTGATATTGGAGTCATAGGAAGGGAGGTGCGTATCAGAGAGTGTGATATTGTAAAGGGGGGTTACCGGGGGGTGAGTGGTAGAGGGCAAAGGGAGGGGGTTTATTGAGGTTGGAGGGAGGAGAGGAGGAGGGTAAATCTTGAAGGGGTGAACGGAGTGAGGGGGGAATGAGGGGAGAAGGTGGTAAAATTTGGGATGAATCAGAGAGACGAGAAGAGGGAGCAGGGGAGAAGATGGAGTTATAGGAAGGGAGGTACGTAGCAGGGAGTGTGATATTGGAA
This sequence comes from Lissotriton vulgaris, assembly GCF_964263255.1. Classification (NCBI taxonomy): domain Eukaryota; kingdom Metazoa; phylum Chordata; class Amphibia; order Caudata; family Salamandridae; genus Lissotriton; species Lissotriton vulgaris. The sequence goes on along the minus strand of NC_141693.1, from coordinate 1,523,702,442 downwards.
AGGGGGGTTACCGTGGGTTGAGTGGTAGAGGGCGAAGGGGGGGGTAATGAGGTTGGGGGGAGGAGAGGAGGAGGGTAAATCAGGAAGGGGTGAAAGGAGGGTTGGGGGAATGAGGGGAGAAGAAGGTGGTAAAATTTGGGGTGAATCAGGGAGACGAGAAGAGGGAGCAGGGGAGATGTTGAGGGGTGATGAGCCGTGAGAATGAGGCGGTGAGGGGGTAGAGTTCAAGGATTGTGTGAGGGATAGGGAGATAGCGCTAAAGTGTTGTTCAAAGATATTGAGGTTATTTTCTGATGCTTGAATGAGAATGTTTCCGGATTTGAAGATGGAGATATCTATTTCACTCCGAAAGGAGGGAGATGGCGTGGTGGCGAGTTTCAGGCCATATGGGATTTTGCGCAAATTTTATATAGGGAGGTGACTCAGAAATAGGCTTTTCCATTTGGATGGGCGTTTGGTGAAGAAGATGAAATTGGTGATAAGTGAGGAGGTTAGGCTGTTATGGTTGTCGGCAAATAGGATTTCTGGGTGGAGGCAGAGAAGTTTGTGCTTAAAGTTTTTTTTGCCACGTTTGGATAGATGGTAGGGGTAGAGGATGGACCACGAGTAAGGGCCAAATTTAGAGATGGGTGAGTTTGAGGTCCCAGGGGGGGAGAGCGAGGGGTGGGGGGGGGGTGAGAGGGAGGGGTGGCATGATTCAGAGAATATGGAGAGAGAGAGTGCAGTAATCTATGAGGTGAGGATAACGGTAAAGTACCTAGTATAGTATAAAGTGGGTAATCAAGAGAAATAGAGCATCAAATGAGGAGCAGTAAGCAAAAATAATAAATAATAATTAGCGTCATAAAGATTACATAAGGAAGGATATATCTTATCAGACGAGTAGTTAAGGAAAATAGAAAACAAATATAGCAATACAATAAAATGTGATGAGGAATAAATTGAATAGGTTAGGCAAATAGAAAACAAGTATAGCAATACAATAACATAGCCAAACATCAATTAATAAGGTGCAAGTAAGAGAATTATGAATTGCAGTGTATACAAACAAATAAAGCAATAAAAGTGTATAGTCAAGCATAGATTAATAAAGTGTCAAAAAATGGAATAGTTTAGGCAAATTGAAAACAAATATATTAATACAATAAGAAGTGATGAGGACTAAATTGAATCGTTTAGGCTAATAGAAAACAAATATAGCGATACAATAACATAGCTAGATATAGATTAATATTAATAAGGTGCAAATAAAAGAATTGTGAAATGTAGGGGATACAGGCAAAATACAGCAATAAAAAATAATAATATAGCCAAATATACAATAATAAAGTGCAAATAGAAGAATTAAGAATTGTAGGGGATAGATTCAGATAAAGGAATTATGAATAGCAAGGGATACAGACAAGTCTAGCAATAAAAATATTATAGCCAAGCACACATTAATAACGTGCCAAAAATAGAATTAAGAATTGTAGGGGAGAGGTTAGAGGTCAGCTGAGGAGGGTGTGAAGATGAAATGAGGAAGTTGGGAAAGAGGGTGAGTGTAGTTGGAGGGTAAAGTAGTATAGAGTAGAAATAAGGGTGGGTAGTAAATTAGAGGGGAGCAACAGCAAAAAAAGATAAATGATGGGAAATGTAGCTAGGAGGGAGATAAAATACAATGAGAGGTATTGGGGAGAGTGTATTGTGTAGAGACAGCGGTCATGAGAGTCATCAGGGCTACCTTTCAAAGATGGCCACCGAAATAGTCGAGGTGCAGTCAGTCCCTTTATTTGATGTCCGTGATTCAACAGAGCGAGCAAAATGGATGCCAGCTAGAGAGTGCCACAGATAAATGGATGTAGAGAAAAACAAAATGGGGAAACAAACACAGCACCAACAGAGATCATCTGATGGTGAAAAAGAGAGACTAAGAAAGCGTTCATGAGAGATGCATGAAAAACACAGGGCAGATGTGTGTCCTCCGTAAAATAAAACACATAACCTGCATAACCTGTAAAATAAAATAAAACGCATAACCTGTATAACCTGGAGAGGTCAGTGAAATTCGAAACCATAAATACAATGATGATGGTCAGCAAGCAGTTGTGGTGAGGTAGATCGCTAAGGGTGTATGCAGTCGCAAAATATAGAGTTAAATAGTTGGGGTGAGGTAGATCGCTGAGGGTGTAGGCAGTCACAGGTACAATTGACAAAATAGTCACTCATCAGTGTCAGAGTCAACAAAATCAGTGTCAGTCAACAAAATTATAGGGGTGCAAGTCATTGGTTAGGACACTCCCATAACACATGTCACCAAGTGGAAAAAAAATGAACACGGGGCTGTTAAAAGTACTATAGATTGGGCGATATTCTGAGGTTATTCATCGCTTCAAGAGGATAGCGTCCTAAGTATGGTAGAGGATAAACAGCTGCAATGGTGATATGATCATCCACATGAGATTTAAAGATGGCCACCGTAGAGGCGAAGAGGTTTGAGTCCTTTTGCTATCTCTACTCTTTGCTAAGATCAGCAAATCACGGACAACAACAACGTGCTCTGTTTCCAGTCAACAGGGTGAGGTTAAGATGGTGACGTAAATGACCAAGACACCATACCAAATGGATGACAAAGGGAGTGGATGTAAAACTTTATGAACAAACAAATAAAAATATGTTCTGTTTCCTTGTGTTGCAACAGAAAAATGATTAAAACCTAAACATCAGTCCACATGATTTTGATTTTCACACCGTTCACAGTGCCTCTGGTATACGTTTCCTGCACTACACAACAAGCATCACACAATGGCTATGATTATGCTGGCTAATCCGATCCACAAATAATCAGTGATCTCTATGCACCTAGTGATTTCCCAGCTTACATCAGCTTTTCCTACCAGTGCAGACCTGGTTAAACTTGTATTCCTTGTAAGTTTCGTCTGCTTACATTAGGTGCCAGCCGGTACATGTCTCCTGTACTTCCTTGGTCGCACATTAGCTCGAGCTGCAGCGCAACACTATGCTGGCGAATTCGTACATCAGCACCTTGCAGTTTCAGTGAAAGAGCTAGTGCTGCAGCATCTCTTGGGTGCAGCTGCTGAATCAAGCCTTTTTCTCACCTCAGTCCCGCTCAAACTCCTTCAAGCCCCCCACGGAAATAAACAAATAAATCTAGCATACCTCTAATCTCTTCAGTCGACACTGGCAGGTGCATTTCCCTGGTGCTGTGGTGTGCTTTCGGCTGAAATTTTCTCTTAGTTTCAGTTTGCGAGGCTTCGGGTCGTCACTATTTTCTTCCGAGTCTCACTCACACTCCCAAGAGGTAGGTTCGATTTATGTCCTTCCTCCTGCACCGGAGATCGCAGTGATGGTCTCCTCGTAGGCAGTGGTTTTTCTGTTGGCCAAATCTTCCTTTGTTGGGTCCCTCACGCTCCTTTACTGATCAGTGATCTCTTCTCCGATCCGACGCATCAGCAGAATCAGGTAGCCATTAGCTCAGCCGTCCAGGTCCTGACTCTTTGCTATGCCTCTGTCAGCGCTGCCAATTTTAACTGGATTTCCGTGAGAGCAACCGAGTTGTAAATTACACGTTTCGCCGGTTGTGTCTTTCAAACGTGTTACGTTGCTATCCCTGCTGTGTATAAGGGTGCCACCATTTTGGTATAGCATGCTGCCGCCTTCGTGCCTAATTAGCGTTTCGTTCAATTAATCTCCTCTTGTGTCTGCAGCAGTTTCAAGTCGTTTCCCAGTACAGTGTGGTATCGCTACCTTCTTATGCCCAAAGTTATTTCAGTATCAAGATCTGTAGCGCTGGGAGCCACGGTGATCTACGGCGCGGAAGCCACCATCTTACCCGCTCGCAGTTCGGTCGTCGCGGCAGCTTCTATTGGGTTTTTTCTACTGTCTGAACTTTACACCTTCCTCTTAGGGCATCCAGGTAATTCCAGTGATGTTTCCTGTTAGAAATTGGGTCCCTAGTTGGCAGAGGTATGCACATTGTCCTAGTAGGGACCCCTGTCCTAGTCAGGTTAAGCCAAAAACCCAAACTAAATCACCCCCGAGCTCACCCTCTGGTACCTTGCAACTGAATAGGCATGCTTAACTTAACAGGCAATGAGTAAAGTATTTGTGCAACACTTAATACAGTAAAACAGTGAAACAACACACAAAAAGAATCCACCCAGTTACAAAAATAGAGCCTAATTTAATGTACAAAATGACCAAAATGACAAAACCGCAATGATGAATTAAAAACTAAAATATCTTGAATTATAGTGCTTAGAATCATGAAGCATCAACCGGGCTATCTAGTCGCACTGGACCAGGTCAAATCTGTATTATTATTTGAGATTTGTAGAGCACATTGTACCCAAGGATGTCAAAGCGCTAACCAAGAGCAACAGAAACCTCATTGCAATGACCAGGCCTAAGCATCCAGAAGTGAGAAAGGCCCGGTTTTTATGTGCTTGCGAAAGTCCTCATGGGAGGAAAGACTAGCAATATGAGTGGGTTGGGTGTTCCACAACCTGGCCACAGCAACCCTAAAGGACACTCAGCCCCAAACATTTCTTTCTGAAGTCTCTGTATTTCCACCTTCCTAGGAGAGGCACATCTCAGCTGTCTATAGAAGATAGGCAGTTCTCAAGTGCAACAGATCTGGTAGTGGAGGCCAGTGTGAACAAGACAGAGGACTTTGAAAGTCACTTTCTTCCTGACCGGCCGCCAGTGTAGGGAGCGGATGCCCTCTCTGACAGGCAGATGTTTAGGAACATTCATGACAAGGTGGGCAGCCTCATTCTGAATTATCTGTAGTTTATTGAATATAGTTTTATTAATGTTTAGATACAGATCATTGAAGCTACCAAGGCGAGACCTGATAAGCGCAATGACCACTGCCGCTCTGAGCTTGGCAAGAATAAGGAGAAAATCTTTCTTAAAATATGGATAATGTGGAAGCATCAGCTAACAGCTACGGCCTTCGTAACAGGGAAAGGTAAGGGGCCGCAGAACTCTGGCCACCACAGTTCTGACAATACAGTTGTTTGCATACCAAATATCAGAATCTCCATCTTATCGGTATTCACTTTAAGCCAATTCTCTTTCATCCAATTGTTTATGTTAGGCATACAGCATTTAAACCTGTCGGCCACTACTGGAATGTCGTTGGATACTGATACATTGATCTGCGTAACATCTGCGTAGGAAAGCACTTGGAAGCAGAAGGAGCTGATCAGCTTGGCCAAGGGACCACATAAAGATTAAAAAGTGTTGGGCTGAGAGAAGAGTCTTGTGGCACCCCGCAGAAGAATTCAAACAAACTTGCCCTAAAATGACCACAACTCACAGTGTTGAGTTTTGTGGGTATTTAAGGACTCCATCAGGGCCAGGGCAGTGTCCCTCAACCCTGCCTGGTCAGGTCTGTGAACCAGGCATGAGGGAGATACCATGTTAAATGCTGCAGAAAGTTCCAGCAGCACCAAGATTGCAGATCCTCCCCGATCAACATGACAGCGGTGGCATCAGTAGCTGCCAGCAGAGCAGATTCAGTGCTATGGCCACTCCGAAACCCGTTCTGTGAAGGATCCAAAAGATCTGGCGAAGCCATAAATGCTACCAGTTCCTGATTAGGATATCTTTCCAATATCTTATCTGGTGCAAGTAGAAGAAAAATAGGGCACATGTTACTTAAATCTTGAGGCTTGTGAGTCTTTTTCTTAAGAGGTGACAACTGTGCCTCCTTACAGGATGGAGCAAAAAATCCCTGTAGAGAAAAGGACTTTTTCAAGGAAAAAAGGCAATCTAATAAGGTGCTAACTGAGTGGACATGGGTCTTCTGGAGACGGAATGTAAGTGTTGGAGAATTTGCTTAACTTTCATCGGCGAAATAGGGGGAAATCCAGAAAGAGTATCAGTGGGAGTGAAGTTAGTTGCCTTTTTATCTTTTCGTGGGGGGGGGGTGGGGGGTTGGGGGGGGGTTAGGAGGGGGAAGAGGTCCTCCTTGAGATTAAAATCGGTAACAGTCTTCGGGATCTTATCCTTAAAGTGCGCTGCCATGCCATTTCATAAATACTGGAAACTTTCAACGGCTTACTGGGATGGTGGGTCAGAAAGATTATTAATCACTTTAAAGAGTTATTTGGGAATGTTAGTAACCTACCTGGTTTGCAAAGTGAAATAGACGGGCGTAGCTGACAAGATAGC